>NC_135812.1:106943310-107146227 GCF_964213995.1 Mustelus asterias | reverse complement strand
GGGCGGGGAAAGAGTGATGGTGGCAGGTGAGAAAACAGGCCTTTAGGGGAATGGGGGGGGTGAGCTATGGAGGGTCGGGGCTGTGCTGGGGATGTGAGTGCGGGGCAGAGCGGAGGGGGCCGGGGGGGGGTGGGGTGTAGGGCAGGGTGGGGGGTACGGGGCAGTGTGTGCGTCCCTATTGGAGAACCATAGCGTGTTATTGCAGTGTGTGGTCTAGAACGTGTTGGGATCTGGTTGTGATGCTGTGACTCTGCGATTCACTGAAATGATTTTCATTGAATGTTTTCCGTGTTGATCAAATCCCCAGTCTGTGTTAGAATGCTGACTGGGCACGTGTGTAGCGTGTGCAGGTGTTTGGCGGTGTTGAGGGCGTTTAGTGACAGGCGCCATCTTGGTAAAGGAGTTGAAGCCGGTGTCAGAAACCAGGCCCAGAAACAGCTGATTTCTACAATGCCGGCTCGCGCCGATTGAAGAAACTACGAAGCATTCTGGTGGCCAACGCTCCGAGTAAAACCCCCTCCCACAGGGAGCGGCTGTTTGAGAACAAACACAGCGTTGGTATCAGTTTTGAGCGCTATTTAAAGGGACTCTCACCGTTCCATGGTTATTTATGCAGGAGCTGTGAAGTGAACCGTGGAACACATCGGGAGACTTTACACAAACTGTAAATGCCTGAGCTGTCACAGAGCCTGTCGGAATTCCCGTGTTTTTGGGGCCTCGTGTTCGGATAAATATTTGGTGCAGCCTCAAACTGAGTATCGCGTCCGGGTCTGGGCATTGGACTTTGGGAAGATGTGAAGACAGAGAGGGTGCAGTAAGGATTGACCAGGATGCTTCCAGGGATGAGGAACTCCAGCAACGTGGATAGATTGGAAAAGCTGGAACGTTTCTCCTTGGGGAAGAGAAGGTTGAGAGGCGAGTTGTCCAAAATTGGTAGGGTTTGGGGCAGGGTAGATGGGGAGAAACTGCTCCCATTGGTGGATGGATCGAGAATCAGAGGGCACCGCTTTTGGTGAAAGGGCAAAGAGGCAACAGAATGTATTCAAGAGGCGGCTGGATATAGCACTTGGGCAAAAGGGATCAAAGGTTATGGGGAGAAAGCAAGATCAGTTGGACGATCAGCCATGATCGTAATGAATGGCGGAGCAGGCTTGACGGGCTGAATGGCCTCCTTGTGCTCCTACCTTCTATGTTGATTTGAAATGTGCTCCCTGAGAGTGTGCTGGGGGCAGGTTTAATCATGGCTTTCAAAGGAGAATTGGGATCAGTTACTGTTGGGCTCTGAGGAAAAGGGTTGGAATGGAACCAGCACAGACCCGATGGGCTAAATGGCCTGCTGTGCGGTAACCATTCTGTGATCCAATGTTTGGAGGGCACCGTCCCTCAGTGGGTGGGGCAGTGCTATGGGAGGGAGGTGAGGGGGGGTAGGTGGAGATCACAGTAAGAAATGTGAACTTTATTATCTTTAACTCGCGTTTTCTAAGATTCCAATTTTTCACCTTTTGAAGGTTTCAATAAAGACGAGAAGGAAAAGCAGTTGGAGGATGAAGCAGCCGGAAGCACAGTCCCACAGTTGGCTTTTCTGGGACCCACGCTGTGGGACAAGACGCTGCCTTACGACGGGGACACTTTTCAGCTGGAGTACATGGACCTGGAGGAGTTCCTGTCCGAGAATGGAATCCCACCCAGTCCCTCCCAGCAGCAGCAGCAGCAGCAGCAGCAGGAGCCCAGCCAGCACCCACCCCTACAGCAGCCTGCCATCTCCCAAGGGCCACCCATGGACCTCAGCAAGGCAAGCACCTCGGTGCACCTGAGCCTCAGTCCTCAGAATCTCCTTCAGAGCCCCGTCCGAGCAGGTAATTCCCCGAACCTTCACTGTCCTCCCCCAGCAGCACTTAATCTGATCAAATGTAACAGACAGGCTTATTGCTATAACCTCAGCGTATCCCAAAGCACCTTACAGCCAATGATGTACGTGTACAAGTGTAGTGACGTTGAAATGTGTGAAAGACAGCAAGATCCCACAAACAACAATATGATAATCAGCAGGTAATCTGTTTTCAATGAGGTTGATTAAGGGATGAATATTGGCCCTGTACAATAATTATTACTGGGGTTGTTTCAGTCCCCGAAGAGTGCAGGCAGGGTTTAATATTGTGTTTGAGAGACAGCACCTCCAGTAGTGCAGCACTCCCTCCGTGGTGGAATTTAGGTTATATGCTCCAGTCTCTGGGGTGACCCACCACCTGCGGACTCAAGTGAGAGCACACTCGCCTTTATCAATCGGGATATCGATTACAAAAGCAGAGAGGTCACGATGGAGTTGTATAGAACTTTGGTGAGGCTACAGCTGGAGCACTGTGTACAGTTCTGGTCACCACATTATAGGAAGGATGTGATTGCACTGGAGGGGGTGCAGAGGAGATTCACCAGGATGCTGCCTGGGATGGAACATTTCAGTTATGAAGAGAGGTTGGATAGGCTTGGGTTGTTTTCATTGGAGCAGAGAAGACTGAGGGGCGACCTGATTGAGGTGTTCAAGATTGAGGGACATGGACAGGGTGGATAGCTGTTCCCCTTAGTTGAAGGGTCAGTTACGAGGGGACACAAGTTAAAAGTGAGGGGTGGGAGGTTTAGGGGGGATTTGGGGGGGGGAAACCTTTTTACCCAGAGGGTGGTGAGGGTCTGGAATGCGCTGCCTGGGAGGGTGGTGGAGGCGGGTTGTCTCACATCCTTTAAAAAGTACCTGGATGAGCACTTGGCGCGTCATAACATTCAGGGCTATGGGCCAAGTGCTGGCAAGTGGGATTAGGTGGGCAGGTCAGGGCCTTTCATGCGTCGGTGCAGATTCGATGGGCTGAAGGGCCTCTTCTGCACTGTAATATTGTGTGTGATTCTGCGATGCCTGACACACACCGCTCTCACCATTCCGGCTGTGCTGCTGGACTGAGATAAACTGGTTGTTTACGTAGAGTGCGGGCTAAGAAATACAACCCTTGTGTTCCCAGCCAGGAGCGAATTGCTTTGCCCCATTCCGGTACTCGCAGCGACTGGGGGGGCAGGCATTCCCTTTGCAAATTTCAGACTGGATCTTCGGCAATGACACACCCCACATTGTGAATGTTTGCTTTGGGATTGCTTTACAACGCGACACCCCTGTGGAGTTATTGGTTGTATTTATGCAGGATAATAATTTCCTGCCCCATTTCTCTGCTGAAGCTGGGCTCTCGCTGCAGCGAAAGCTTCCTCTGAGTCTGAGGAGCTGTGTGAACAGGAACAGCTCCCCCCTGCTTCCCACAGAGGTTTCTGCAGCCGTGTGTTTGGGCTCTGCTTATCTGCCCATCAGGAGGCCTGCAGCACTAACATGGCAGTGAAACAGGCCGAGAGTGTGGGGTTCTTGTTCATTCTGCTTACTGTAACTGATGTTGACCTCCCCTTGTTGTTCTACTCTGTGTGCAATGTGAATTCACCCTCGAATTACATAGTATTTTTATTTATTTACTAATTCTTCACGGGATGTGGGTATCATTGGCGAGACCAGTGTACCCATGGCGCTGTTAGGGAGGGAGTTCCAGGATTTTGACCCAGCGACAGTGAAGGAATAGCCGATATATTTCCAAGTCAGGATGGTGAGTGACTTGGAGGTGGTCTTGCAGGTGGTGGTGCTCCCAGGTATCTGCTGCCCTTATCCTTCTAGGTGATTGAGGTCATAAAGCACATACAGTGGTTAGCACTGCTGCCTCACAGCACCAGGGACCCGGGTTCAATTCCGGCCTCGGGTCACACTCTGTGTGGAGTTTGCACTTTCTCCCTGTGTCTGCGTGGGGTTTCCTCCGGGTGCTCCAGTTTCCTCCCACAGTCCAACCGGGTTAGGTTGATTGGCCACGCTAAATTCACCCAAGTATCAGGGGGATTAGCAGGGTAAATATGTGGGGTTACGGGAATAGGGCCTGGGTGGGATTGTGGTCGGTACAGACTTGATGGGTCGAATGGCCTCCTTCTGTACTGTAGGGGTTCTACGATGAATTCAGAGCAGGAGTGGGCCATTCAGCCCCTCGAGCCTGTTCCTCCAGTCAGTAAGATCGTGGTTGAGCTGATTATAACCTCAACCCCACATCCACCCACTCCGAAAACCTTCAATTCTAACAAATAAGTCAATCTATATTTACCTTAAAAATATTCACTCACCTTCCCACTCTCTGGGGAAGAGAGTTTCAAAGATTCACAACCCTCTTGAGAGAAATTAATTCCTCATCTGTCTTAAATGAGAAACCCCTTATTTTTAAATTGTGTCCCCTCGTTCTAGTCTCTCCCACAAGGAGAAACATTCCGCATTTCACCCTGTTAAGTTCCCTTGGGATCTTGTTTGTCTCAATAAGATCACACTTCATTCTTCTAAACTCCAAGGGATACAGGCCCAACCTTTCCTCATAGGACAACCCCTCATCTTGGGTATCAGTCCAGTAAACCCTTCCTGAACAGCTTCTACCATGTTCATAAACTTTCTTGAAACAAAACTCTGCACAGTATTGGAGGGATCCTGTAGTGAGGCATTATGAGTGGAGCTCAGGAATAAGAAGGGTGAAATCACAATGTTGGGAGTGCACTATAGACCTCCCAACAGCCCGCAGGAGACAGAGGAGCAGTTGTGTAGTCAGATACAGGAAAGGTGTGCAAAAAGCAGGGTAGTTGTAATGGGTGACTTTAACTTCCCCCATATTACAACCAGGGGCTCGGACAGAGAGCAATTTGTTAGATGTGTCCAGGGGGGGCTTTGTGATACAGTATATTGACAATCCAACCAGGGAGGGAGCCACACGAGACTTGGTATTGGGGAATGAGCTAGGCCAGGTGATCGATGTTTCAGTGGGGGAGTATTTTGGGCTGAGTGACCATAATTCCATAAGATATCGGGTGGTCATGGATAAGGACAAGAGTGGCCCTCGGGTGAGGGTGTTTAATTGGACGAGGGCCAATTACATCCTAATTAGACAGGAACTGGGGAATGTGGATTGGGAGCGGATATTTGAGGGCAAATCCACCTCTGACATGTGGGAGGCTTTTAAAGGCCAGTTGATTGAAGTGCAGGACAGACATGATCCCGCAAAAATGAAGGATAGAAATGGTAGGATTCAGGAACCATGGATGACAAAGGAAATTGTAGACTTAGTCAGAAGGAAAAAGGAAGCTACAATAGGTCGAGGCAACTAAAAACTGACACAGCTGTTGAGGGGTACAGTGAAAGTAGGAAGGAAATTAAACGCAGGATTAGGAGGGCTAAAGGGGGTCATGGCTTCAGCAAACAGGATCAAGGAGAATCCCAAGGCTTTTTATGCATTTATTAGGAGCAAGAGGATAGCAAGAGAAAGAGTAGGTCCGTTCAAGGACAAATGGATTGCAGTTATGCGTGGAACCACAGGAAGTGGGTGAAATCCTTAATGAGTACTTTGTATCAGTATTCACCAAGGAGAAGGACATGATGGCTGTTGAGGTCAGGGATAGATGTGTGAACGCTCTAGAGAACGTCAATATATCAAAGGAGGAAGTGTTGAGTATCCTAAATTGCATTAAGATAGACAAGTCCCCAGGGCTGGATGGGATCGATCCCAGGTTACTGCGGGAGGCAAGGGGAGAAATAGCTGGGGCTTTAACAGATATCTTCACATCCTGTTTGACCACAGGCGAGGTTCCAGAGGATTGGAGAATAGCCAATGTTGTTGCCTTGTTTAGGAAAGGAAGCAGGGATAATCCAGGAAATTATAGACCGGTGAGCCTGACATCAGTGGTGGGGAAGCTTTTGGAGGAAACTGGACTAGTTAGTGACGGGCAGCATGGCTTTTTACAGTAAGATCATGTCACACCAACTTGACTGAGTTTTTTGAAGAAGTGCCAAAGAAAATTGATGAGGGAAGGGCTGTGGATGTAGTTTATATGGACTTTAGTGAGGCGTTTGACTAGGTCCCACATGGTAGACTGGTACAAAAACTAAAATCACATGGGATTTGGGGTAGGCTGGCTAGATGGATACAGAACCGGCTTGGTTATAGAAGACAGAGTAGCAGTGGAAGGGTGTTTTTCAGAATGGAGATCTGTAGCTGGTGGTGTTCCGCGGGGATCTGTGCTGGGACCTCTGTTGTTTGTGGTATATATAAATGATCTGGAGGAAAATGTGGGTGGTCTGATCAGTAAGTTTGCGAATGACGCGAAGATTGGTGGAGTTGCTGATAGTGCCGGGGATTGTCAGGGGATACAACAGGATAAAGATAGATTGGAGACTTGAGCACAGAAATGGCAGATGGAGTTTAATCCGGGCAATTGTGAGGTGATGCATTTTGAAGTATCAAATGTAGGTGTGAATTATACTGTAAATGGCAGAATCTTTAAGATACCCTTAACATACAGAGGGATCTGGGCATGCGGGTCCACTGTTCCCGAAAAGTGACAACTCAAGTGGCCAAGGCGATTAAGAAGGCATATGGCATGCTTGCCTTCTTCAACCGGGGCATTGAGTACAAGAGTTGGGAAATCACGTTGCAGCTACATAAAACTGTTTGATTAGGCCACATTTGGGGTATTGCGTGTAGTTCTGGTCACCACACTACCAGAAGGATGTGGAAGCTTTGGAGAGAGTGCAGAGGTTCACCAGGATGTTGCCTGGTCTCGAGGGTGTTGGCTATGAGGAGAGGTTGAATAAACTAGGATTGTTTTCACTGGAAAGATGGAGGCTGAGGGGAGACCTGATAAAAGTCTACAAAATTATGAGAGGCACAGACAGGGTGGATAGTCAGAGGCTTTTTCCCAGGGTGGAAGTGTCAATTACAAGGGGGCACAGGTTCAAGGTGAGAGGGGGAAAGTTTAAGGGAGATGTGCGGGGGAAGTTTTTCAGACTGGTGGGTGCCTAGAACGTGCTGCCAGAGGAGCTGGTGGAAGCAGGTACATTAGCAACATTTAAGAGGCATCTGGATGGGTAGATGAATAGGGAGGGAATAGAGGGATATGGACCGAGTAAGGGCAGGTTTTTTGTTAGGGCACCACAATTGGCACAGGCACAACACCCTGTACAACTATAGCAAAGCTTCTTTAACATATGTATTCCATTCCGCTTGTAATAAACAGCAACATTCCATTTCATTCCTCATCACTTGCAATACTCGAATGCTAACGTCCCCTGATTAATGCACCAGGACACCCAGATCCCTCTGCACTTGAGTTCTGCAGTCTCTCCGTGCCACTTTTCTATTCTTCCTGTTCAATGAACACGTTCACATTTCCCCACATTATACCCCACCTGCTAAATCTTTGCCCATGCTCTTAACCCATCTCTGTCCCTTTGCAGACTCCTTATATCCTCCCCACAACTTAGTTTCCTACCTATCGTTGTGTCACCAGCAAATTTAGCAAACATACGTTTGGTTCCTTCAGCCTAGTCATTGATATAGATTGTAAATAGTTGTGGTTCCTGCACTGACCCCTGTGGCACCCCATCGTTACAGCTCGCCAACCTGAAAAAAAGACCCATTTATCCCTACTCTCTGTTTCCTGTTAGTTAACCAATCCTTTATCCATGCTAATATATTTCCCATACACCATGTGCTCTTATCTTCTATTGCAGCCTTTGCTGTGGCGCCTTGTGAAATGCCTTCTGGAAATCTAAGTACAGTATATCCATAAATTCCCCTTTATTCACATCACTTCCTTAAAGAACTCTAATGAATCAGTTAAACATGATTTCTCTTTCTCAAAAACGCGTCAACTCTGCTTGATTGCGTTGAGATTTCCTCAGTGCCCACTCTAACAGCCTCAATAACAGATCCCAGCAATCCCCACACAGCAGGTGCTAAGCTGACTGGCCTGCGGTTTCCTGTTTACTGGCTCCCAAATAGAGGAGTCGCATTCGCTATTCCAGTCGGTTGGGACCTTTCCAGATTCTAGGGAATTTCAGAAAATTAAAACAAATACATCCGCGATCTCAGCAGCCACTTCCTCTAACACCCGAGGATGATTCCATCGGGACCTGGGGACTTGTCAGCTTTTATTTGTAATACTTTTCTTGGTACTGCTTCCCTGGGGATTGTCATTGTTTTAAGCTCCCTCCCTCTCGCCCCTGACTGGCAGTTATTTCTGGGGTGTTATTTATATTCTCTACAGTGAAAACGGACACAAAAGGCGGAATTTTCCCATTTTGTCTGCCATGCGAACCATAGTGGGTAGGACACGGACCATGCAAAGGTCCATTGGCCTTGGGTGGGATTTCCTGGTCTTGGGGCGAGCGTGGTCGGAAAACCCTGCCCAAAATATCTGTTCAATTCATCTGCTATTTAGTCCTTTTCCATTATTAATTCCCTATTTTCTCTCTAGACTAGCGGAACGACACTCGTGTTAGCTGTAGAAACACTTGCTATTTTTGATATTTCTCTGGCTCTCTTTCTCCCTCATTAATCCTTTGGTCATTTTTTTGTTGTTCTTTATATTTTGTCCAATCTTGTATGACCTGCCACACATAGAAACCCTGCAGTGCAGAAGGAGGCCATTTGGCCCATCGAGTCTGTACTGACCACAATCCCACCCAGCCCCTATCCCCATAGCCCTATACATTTATTCCGCTAATCCCCCTGACACCAAGGGTCAATTTAGCACGGCCAATCAACCTAACCCGCTCATCTTTGGACTGTGGGAGGAAACCGGAGCACCCGGAGGAAACCCACGCAGACACGGGAAGAACGTGCAAACTCTGCACGGACAGTGACCCGAAGCCGGAATTGAACCCCGGTCCCTGGCGCTGTGAGGCAGCAGTGCCAAGCATTGTGCCACCGTGCCACCTTGTACATTGGACAGGGAAAGTATTCACCTTTGCAGAATCGTACACTTACACCATCTTTAACTTTAGTTAGATGATGTGTCCTTCCCTTAGAGTCTCTCTTTTTGACTGGAATGTATCTTTTCTGATTATTCTGAAATATTTCCTCAAATGCTGCATCTCTACTGACCTATCACTTAATGTCATTTCCCTGTTCACTTTAGGCAGCTCTGCCTTCATGCCCCTGTAATTGCCCTTATTTAAGTTTAAAACACTAGTCTTTGAACCACTCCTCAGATTCTGCTTTTTAATTTAGCCCCGAGCTGCTCATAATTCCTCAGCAGAATCTCTCTCCGTGCCATGTCGCTGATTCCTGTGTGGACTACAATCACTGGCCGCTCCTGTTCATCACCCACTAACACAATATCGTCTATTCATAGAAACTAGGAACAGGAGGAGGCCAATCGGCCCTTCGAGCCTGCTCCTCCATTCATTTTGATCCTGACTGATCATCAAATTCAATATCCTGATCCCCCCCCCTTCCCCCCCATTATCCCTCGATCCCTTTAGCCCCAAGAGCAATATCTAATTTCTTCTTGAAATCAGACAATTTTATGGCCTCAGCTACTTTCTGTGGGAGTGAATTCCACACATTCACCACCCTCTGGGTGAAGAAATTTCTCCTCACTTCAGTTCCAAATGTTTACCCCTTATCCTCAAACTATGACCCCTAGTTCTGGACTCCCCCACCATTGGGAACATTCTTTCTGAATCTACCCTGTCTAACCTCCTGTTAGAATTTTATAAGTTTCTATGAGATCCCCTCTCACTCTTCTAAACTCCAGTGAATATAATGATAACAAACTTAGTCTCTCCTCATATGACAGACCTGGTAAACCTTTGTTGTCCTCCCTCTATAGCAAGAACATCCTTCCTCAGATAAGGACACCAAACTGCACACAATACTCCAGATGTGTCCACACCAAGCCCCTGTACAATTGCAGCAAAACATCCCTATCCCTATACTCAAATCCTCTCGCTATGAAGACCAACATACCATTTGCCTTCTTTACTGCCTGCTGTACCTATGCAATTACTTTCAGCGACTGATGCACGAGGACACCAAGGTCTCGTTGAGTATCCACCTCTCTCACATTACACTCATTCAAATAATAATCTGTCTTCCTATTATTGCTACCAGAATGGATAACTTCAAATTTATCCACATTATACTGCTTATGCCCACACACTCAGCCTGTCCCAATCACACTGAAGCATCTCTGCATCCTCCTCACAGCTCACCCTCCCACTCAACTTTGTGTCATCTGCAAATCTGGAGATAATACATTCAGTTCCTTCTTCCAAATCATTCCTTTCCACCTCGGGTATTTATCCAGCTTCTCTGCGATTTGCCTCAACTACAGTGCGGTAGCAAGTTCCACAGTCTCACCACTCGTTTGGTAAAGAAGGTTCTCCTCAATTTCCTGTTTGATTTAGAAGAAACTTTTATAGATAAAGCTTGAGGAAAGGTCCAGAAGCATCATCATAAAGTTGACAAAATCAACAATAGGGGTTGGGATAATGGGGGGGTGGTTAGAGAGTCGGGGGAGGGGGATTAGAGAGTCGTCGGGGGGGGGATTGGAGAGTCGGGAGTGGGGGGCGGATTGGAGAGTCGGGATGGGGGGGTACGGATTGGAGAGTCGGGACGGGGGGGGCGGATTGGAGAGTCGGGACGGGGGGGGGCGGATTGGAGAGTTGGGATGGGGGGGGGGCGGATTGGAGAGTCGGGATGGGGGGGTACGGATTGGAGAGTTGGGACGGGGGGGAGGGGCGGATTGGAGAGTCGGGACGGGGGGGGGGGGGGTGCGGATTGGAGAGTCGGGACGGGGGAGGGGTTAGAGAGTCGGGGAGGGGTGGTGGTTTAGAGAGTGAGAAGGATCCAGTACCAACTTTCTCTTGAATATGTTTCCTGGAAACGTTGCCACATCTGAGCCCATTTCTCTGTGTCTCGTCATTGGGACAGTTTTTGAAATTGGATCCTTGGTTTCGCGATTCCTTTTTGCAGTGAGTTTCAGAGAGGTCAGACAAATCTGTAATTAACTGATAAAATCAACACAACAGATCGACAGTTAGCAAGTAGACCACAGTCATCAATGATGTAATTAAGCAGTAATACATCACCATCTCCTCTGGCCCAGTGCTTCCTCCCTTCCACTGCACAGTATCTGCAGCTGGCTCTGGCTCCGGCTCCCTGAGGACCCAGTGCCCAAATTTACCCTGTGGGTGAATTACAGAAAGGAAATAGGGAAAGGAACACCTGATACGCACCAGATACATATAGAACAACTTGCATTTGTAAGTTATATTTATGTACAGTCTGTAGAAACATAGAACATAGAAGCAGGAGGAGTCCGTTCGGCCCTTCGAGCCTGTTCAACCATTCATTATGATCACAGCTGATCGTCCAACTCAATAGCCTGAACCCGCCTTTCCCCCATAACCTTTGATCCCTTTGCCCCAAGTGCTATATCTAATTGCTTCTTGAAAACATGTAATGTTTTGGCCTCAACTACATTGTGGTAATGAATTCCACAGGCTCACCACTCTCTGGGTGAAGAAATGTCTCCTCATCTCCAACCTAAATGGTCTATCCTGAATCCTCAGACTGTGACCCCTAGTTCTGGACTCCCCCACCATCGGGAACATCCTCCCTGCATCTACCCTGTCTAGTCCTGTTAGAATTTTATACGTTTCCATGAGACCTCCCCTCATTCTTCTAAACTGTAGCGAATGCATCCTAACCAACTCAATCACTCCTCATAACGTCAGTCCCATCATCTCAAGAATCAGTCTGGTAAACCTTCGCTGCACTCCCTAAATAGCAAGAACATCCTTCCTCAGATAAGGAGATCAAAACTGCACAAAATATTCCAGATATAGCCTCACCAAGGCCCTGTATAGTTGAAACACATCCCAGCTCCTGTACTCGAATCCCCTGGCAATGAAGGCCAACATGCCACTTGCCTTCTTTACCGCCTGCTGCACCTGCATGCTTATCTTCAGCGACTGGTGCACAAGGACACCCAGGTCCCGCTGCACACTCCCCTCTCAACTTGTAACCATTCAGATAATCCGCCTTCCTGTTTTTGCTGCCCGAAGTGGATAACCTCACGTTTACCCACATTATACTGCATCTGCCATGCATTTGCCAACTCTCTCAACTTGTCCAAATCACACTGAAGGGTTTCTGCATCCTCCTCACAGCTCACCCTCCCACCCAGCTTTGTGTCATCTGTAAATTTGGAGATATTACATTTAGTTCCCTTATCTAAATCATGAATATGTATTGTGATTAACTGGGGTCCCAGCACTGATACCTGTGGTGCTCCACTAGTTACTGTCTGCCATTCGGGGAAAAAGATCTGTTAATTCCTGCCCTTTGTTTCCTGTCTGCCGGCCAGTTTTCTATCCCCTCACTACGTTTCCCCCAATCCGATGGGCTTTAATTTACAGTCTGTAGCAGCTGGCTGAAGGTGCTGATGGGTCAGCGTGATGGGAATGTGAAGGGTTAGCCATGGAATGTGCATTAAATATACACCTACCCCAAAGCAGAATGAATAGAATCTCTACAGTGCAGAGGGAGGCCATTCAGCCCATCGAGCCTGCACCAACAACAGTCCCATCCGAGCCCTATCCCTATAACCCCACATAGTTACCCCAATAATTCCCCCTGACCATAAGGGGCAATTTAGCATGGCCAATCCACTGGACTTGCACATCATTGGAGCGTGGGAGGAAACCGGAGCACCCGGAGGAAACCCACGCAGACACGGGGAGAACATGCAGACTCCACACAGACAGTGACCCAAGCCGAGAATCGAACCCAGGTCCCTGGCGCTGTGAGGCAGCAGTGCGAACCACTGTGCCACCGTGCCTTGGTGAACCAGTTGCGAATGACATTAATTTCAATAGTGTGATTTCCATCACAGGAATATGGAGGCTAAACACTTCTGAGAGTCTATATGGGGTTGAGAAGCAGAGGGATCAGGCGAGATGCAGTTAAAATAGCGGCGTGTGTTAACCGGCTGTGCAGTGAAAAAACTCAGTTCATTCCCAGAGGCGTAGGGTTGGTATATTGTTATGTTGTAGGACCTTAATTAGTCCACACTTGCAGTACTGTGCGCAGTTCCGGTCTCCAGAAAGGATCCAGAGGCTCTGATAAAGATGATAGCAGGTCTGACAGGTTATATCAGTAAAGGCTGAACAGGCTGTGGCTCTTTGTCTGGAACAAAGAAGGCTAAGGATGACCGGATAGAGGCCTGCAAGAATGTGAAGCAGTTTTCAGCTTGTGTGGGAAAACCAGAGGTCATAAATATAAGTTAGAATTACTAACAAATCCAAAAAGAATTCAGCAGAAACTTACTAACCTGGAGACTGATTAGAACATGGAACTCACTCCCAGTGCGACTGAGCTGAACAGCAACAGGAAAGCTGAGTAAATTACCTGAAGGAGCAAGCGAGCGGGGGGTATGCAAATAGGATCAGGCGAAGTAAGGTGATACCAGGCTGGTGGGGAACATGGTTCGGTGGCACAGTGGTTAGCGCTGCTGCCTCACAGCCGGGGGTTAGTCGGGGCCCAGGTTCGATTCCCGGATTGGGCCAGTGTCTGTGTGGAGTTTGCACGCTCTCCCCATGTCTGCGTGGGGTTTGCACGCTCTCCCCTTGTCTGCGTGGGGTTTGCACGCTCTCCCCATGTCTGCGGGGGGTTTGCACGCTCTCCCCATGTCTGCGTGGGTTTCCTCCGGGTGCTCCGGTTTCATCTCTCACTCCAAAGATGGGTTAGGTTGACTGGCCATGCTAAATTAACCCTAGTGTCAGGGGGTTAGTCGGGCAAATAAGTAAGGTTATGGGAATAGGACCTGAGTGGGATTATGGTTGGTGCAGACTCGATGGGCCGAATGGCCTCCTTCTGCACTGCAGGGATTCTATGAGCACAATTATATGCTTCTTTTTTTTAATCGTTCGTGGGACATGGGCGTCGCTGGCTGACCAGCATTTATTGCCCATCCCTAGTTGCCCTTGGAGGGCAGTTGAGAGTCAACCACATTGCTGTGGCTCTGGAGTCACATGTAGGCCAGACCAAGTAAGGACGGCAGATTTCCTTCTCTAAAAGACAGTGAACCAGATGGGTTTTTCCGACAATCAAAAGTGGTTTCATGGCCATCAGTAGATTCTTAATTCCAGATATATTTTATTGAATTCAAATTCCACCATCTGCCGTGGCGGGATTCGAACCCACATCCACAGAGCAGTTTCTGGATTAATAGTCTAGCGATAATACCACTGGGCCATTGCCTCCCTGATGTTGGGTGGATTGGTTCATTACTGTGTTGTACGACCTTTGTAATATTATGTGATGAGGCTTCGGGATCTGTTTGGTTGGCAATGTCCTAGTCTGGTGCTTGTGAGACGTGGAGGGTTACTTTGTGTTGTGACGTCAGTTGGACAAAGCTGAAAGGGGGCCTTGCAGAGGCGTGGCACAGCGTGAGGCAATGAAACACACCACAACTGTTCTTCATGTTTACGGCTTTGATTTCAGGTGTTATAGAGCAACACTAAATGAACGTTCAAAATGGCAAAAGGTATCTGATTCCCAGGAGAGTCATGTTTGACAAATTTTCTAGTTTTTCATGTTTTGAATTGGGAATGGAGTGTGCTGGGCCCGGGTCCTGTGCTGGGCCCGGGTCCTGTGCTGGGCCCGGGTCCTGTGCTGGGCCCGGGTCCTGTGCTGGGCCCGGGTCCTGTGCTGGGCCCGGGTCCTGTGCTGGGCCCGGGTCCTGTGCTGGGCCCGGGTCCTGTGCCGGGCCCGGGTCCTGTGCCGGGCCCGGGTCCTGTGCCGGGCCCGGGTCCTGTGCCGGGCCCGGGTCCCGTGCCGGGCCCGGGTCCCGTGCCGGGCCCGGGTCCCGTGCCGGGCCCGGGTCCCGTGCCGGGCCCGGGTCCCGTGCCGGGCCCGGGTCCCGTGCCGGGTCCGGGTCTGGGTCCTGTGCTGGGCCCGGGTCCGGGTCCTGTGCTGGGCCCGGGCCCGGGTCCGGGTCTGGGTCCTGTGCTGGGCCCGGGTCCGGGTCCGGGTCCTGTGCTGGGCCCGGGTCCTGTGCTGGGCCCGGGTCCGGGTCCTGTGCTGGGCCCGGGTCCGGGTCCTGTGCTGGGCCCGGGTCCGGGTCCTGTGCTGGGCCCGGGTCCGGGTCCTGTGCTGGGCCCGGGTCCGGGTCCTGTGCTGGGCCCGGGTCCGGGTCCTGTGCTGGGCCCGGGTCCGGGTCCTGTGCTGGGCCCGGGTCCGGGTCCTGTGCTGGGCCCGGGTCCGGGTCCTGTGCTGGGCCCGGGTCCGGGTCCTGTGCTGGGCCCGGGTCCGGGTCCTGTGCTGGGCCCGGGTCCGGGTCCTGTGCTGGGCCCGGGTCCGGGTCCTGTGCTGGGCCCGGGTCCGGGTCCTGTGCTGGGCCCGGGTCCGGGTCCTGTGCTGGGCCCGGGTCCGGGTCCTGTGCTGGGCCCGGGTCCGGGTCCTGTGCTGGGCCCGGGTCCGGGTCCTGTGCTGGGCCCGGGTCCGGGTCCTGTGCTGGGCCCGGGTCCGGGTCCTGTGCTGGGCCCGGGTCCTGTGCTGGGCCCGGGTCCGGGTCCTGTGCTGGGCCCGGGTCTGGGTCCGGGTCCTGTGCTGGGCCCGGGTCCTGTGCTGGGCCCGGGCCCGGGTCCTGTGCTGGGCCCGGGTCCGGGTCCTGTGCTGGGCCCGGGTCCGGGTCCTGTGCTGGGCCCGGGTCCGGGTCCTGTGCTGGGCCCGGGTCCGGGTCCTGTGCTGGGCCCGGGTCCGGGTCCTGTGCTGGGCCCGGGTCCGGGTCCTGTGCTGGGCCCGGGTCCGGGTCCTGTGCTGGGCCCGGGTCCGGGTCCTGTGCTGGGCCCGGGTCCGGGTCCGGGTCCTGTGCTGGGCCCGGGCCCGGGTCCGGGTCCTGTGCTGGGCCCGGGTCCTGTGCTGGGCCCGGGTCCGGGTCCTGTGCTGGACCCGGGTCCGGGTCCGGGTCCTGTGCTGGACCCGGGTCCGGGTCCGGGTCCTGTGCTGGACCCGGGTCCGGGTCCGGGTCCTGTGCTGGGCCCGGGTCCGGGTCCTGTGCTGGGCCCGGGTCCTGTGCTGGGCCCGGGTCCGGGTCCTGTGCTGGACCCGGGTCCGGGTCCTGTGCTGGGCCCGGGTCCGGGTCCTGTGCTGGGCCTGGGTCCGGGTCCGGGTCCTGTGCTGGGCCCGGGTCCTGTGCTGGGCCCGGGTCCGGGTCCTGTGCTGGGCCCGGGTCCGGGTCCTGTGCTGGGCCCGGGTCCGGGTCCTGTGCTGGGTCCGGGTCCTGTGCTGGGCCCGGGTCCGGGTCCTGTGCTGGGCCCGGGTCCGGGTCCTGTGCTGGGCCCGGGTCCTGTGCTGGGCCCGGGTCCGTGTCCTGTGCTGGGCCCAGGTCCGGGTCCTGTGCTGGGCCCGGGTCCGGGTCCAGGTCCTGTGCTGGGCCCGGGTCCGGGTCCTGTGCTGGGCCCGGGTCCGGGTCCTGTGCTGGGCCCGGGTCCGGGTCCTGTGCTGGGCCCGGGTCCGGGTCCGGGTCCTGTGCTGGGCCCGGGTCCGGATCCTGTGCTGGGTCCGGGTCCTGTGCTGGGCCCGGGTCCGGGTCCTGTGCTGGGCCCGGGTCCGGGTCCTGTGCTGGGCCCGGGTCCGGGTCCGGGTCCTGTGCTGGGCCCGGGTCCGGGTCCTGTGCTGGGCCCGGGTCCGGGTCCTGTGCTGGGCCCGGGTCCGGGTCCTGTGCTGGGCCCGGGTCCGGGTCCTGTGCTGGGCCCGGGTCTGGGTCCTGTGCTGGGCCCGGGTCCGGGTCCTGTGCTGGGCCCGGGTCCGGGTCCGGGTCCTGTGCTGGGCCCGGGTCCTGGGGCTGGGCCCGGGTCCGGGTCCTGTGCTGGGCCCGGGTCCTGTGCTGGGCCCGGGTCCGGGTCCTGTGCTGGGCCCGGTTCCGGGTCCGGGTCCTGTGCTGGGCCCGGGTCCGGGTCCTGTGCTGGGCCCGGGTCCGGGTCCTGTGCTGGGCCTGGGTCCGGGTCTGGGTCCTGTGCTGGGCCCGGGTCCGGGTCCTGTGCTGGGTCCGGGTCCTGTGCTGGGCCCGTGTCCGGGTCCTGTGCTGGGCCCGGGTCCGAGTCCTGTGCTGGGCCCGGGTCCGGCTCCTGTGCTGGGCCCGGGTCCGGGTCCGGGTCCTGTGCTGGGCCCGGGTCCGGGTCCGGGTCCTGTGCTGGGCCCGGGTCCAGGTCCTGTGCTGGGCCCGGGTCCGGGTCCTGTGCTGGGCCCGGGTCCGGGTCCTGTGCTGGGCCCGGGTCCGGGTCCTGTGCTGGGCCCGGGTCCGGGTCCTGTGCTGGGCCCGGGTCCGGGTCCTGTGCTGGGCCCGGGTCCGGGTCCTGTGCTGGGCCCGGGTCCGGGTCCTGGGCTGGGCCCGGGTCCTGTGCTGGGCCCGGGTCCGGGTCCTGTGCTGGGCCCAGGTCCGGGTCCTGTGCTGGGCCCAGGTCCGGGTCCTGTGCTGGGCCCGGGTCCAGGTCCTGTGCTGGGCCCGGGTCCGGGTCCGGGTCTTGTGCTGGGCCCGGGTCCGGGTCCTGTGCTGGGTCCGGGTCCTGTGCTGGGCCCGGGTCCGGGTCCTGTGCTGGGCCCGGGTCCGTGACCTGTGCTGGGCCCGGGTCCTGTGCTGGGCCCGGGTCCGGGTCCTGTGCTGGGCCCGGGTCCGGGTCCTGTGCTGGGCCCGGGTCCGGGTCCTGTGCTGGGTCCGGGTCCGGGTCCTGTGCTGGGCCCGGGTCCGGGTCCTGTGCTGGGCCCGTGTCCGGGTCCTGTGCTGGGCCCGGGTCCGGGTCCGGGTCCTGTGCTGTGCCCGGGTCCGGGTCCGTGTCCTGTGCTGGGCCCGGGTCCTGTGCTGGGCCCGGGTCCGGGTCCGGGTCCTGTGCTGGGCCCGGGTCCGGGTCCTGTGCTGGGCCCGGGTCCTGTGCTGGGCCCGGGTCCGTGTCCTGTGCTGGGCCCGGGTCCGGGTCCTGTGCTGGGCCCGGGTCCGAGTCCTGTGCTGGGCCCGGGTCCGTGTCCTGTGCTGGGCCCGGGTCCGGGTCCTGTGCTGGGCCCGGGTCCGGGTCCTGTGCTGGGCCCGGGTCCGGGTCCTGTGCTGGGCCCGGGTCCGGGTCCTGTGCTGGGCCCGGGTCCGGGTCCGGGTCCTGTGCTGGGCCCGGGTCCGGGTCCTGTGCTGGGCCCGGGTCCGGGTCCTGTGCTGGGCCCGGGTCCGGGTCCGGGTCCTGTGCTGGGCCCGGGTCCGGGTCCTGTGCTGGGCCCGGGTCCGGGTCCTGTGCTGGGCCCGGGTCCGGGTCCTGTGCTGGGCCCGGGTCCGGGTCCTGTGCTGGGCCCGGGTCCGGGTCCTGTGCTGGGCCCGGGTCCGGGTCCTGTGCTGGGCCCGGGTCCTGTGCTGGGCCCGGGTCCCGCCGACTCCCCGTTGCCATCTCTGTGCTCACTGGGGTAATTTGGGCCCTGGTCGGGAAATCCTTGTCATTGTGTTCAAACTCCAGTGTGACCCCGTCCTATCCGATATCTGAAACCTCCTCCAGTCCTGCAGCAAGAACTCCACACTCCTCCGAACGCTCGCCTCTCCTGCATCCCTCATTTTCATCGCTCCACCAAAAGGCTTTCAGCTGCTTGGATCCTAAATTCTGGAACTCCCTCCCGAAATCTTGGGCCGTTAAAGGCGCTACATCGATGCAAGTTGTTGGGAAAAACCAGCCGGAAGCCTAACTCCATCTGGTAGTTGGGTGCTGGTTGAGGACAGGGTCAGTTTACCTGTTACCCTGGCACAAGCACTGCGGCACAGCTGCCTATCGGGCATGCCAGTGTACCAGGCATCTTTACGTGGCATCTCGGTGTTCTCCTGTCTGCTGCGCCTTCGAGGTCCAGATCTGAAGGTCCTACAGTGACCCCGCTCTGCAGGGAGTTGGCACGTTCACCCTCAGTGCCTCACTGCCACTCGGTGTTGTCTCCAGTTTGTACAGTGCCGGGGATCTGCAGTGACCACATTCCGTAACGATGCCTTGCCCCCAGTGATGTGGTGGTCTTACCCTCCTGCCAGAGGCCGCAGTGTCTGGGTGGATGGCAGTTCCTGAGGTGGGGAGGGGCGGGTCATCAGTGAAACTTCAGGTTTGGATTGGAGACAGCGGGTTGGGCGGAGTGGGGGGGGGCAGGGCTATGAAATGTGAGTTGCTGTCACACCACCAGTAGCTTTAACTTGGAAAGCAGGGTGCGGGTGAGCTGTAGGTCAGGGGGCATGAGGCAGATACTGTGCCATCCTCAATGCTCCTGCCAATACCAACTGCCATGGGCTTTGTTGCAACTGACCCCCATTAGACGATCATAGAATCCCTACGGTGCAGAAGGAGGCCATTCAGCCCATCGAGTCTGCACCAACCACAATCCCACCCAGGCCCTATCCCAATAACCCAACATATTCACTCTGCTAATCTCCCTGATATTGAGGGAGAATTTAGCACGACCAATGCACCCAACCAGCACGTCTTTTGGACTGTGGGAGGAAACCGGAGGGAACCCACCCAGACACGGGGAGAACAAAGAACAGTACAGCACAGGAAACAGGCCCTTCGGCCCTCCAAGCCTGTGCCGCTCCTTGGTCCAACTAGACCAATCGTTTGTATCCCTCCATTCCCAGGCTGCTCATGTGACTATCCAGGTAAATCTTAAACGATGTCAGCGTGCCTGCCTCCACCACCCTACTTGGCAGTGCATTCCAGGCCCCCACCACCCTCTGTGTAAAAAACGTCCCTCTGATGTCTGAGTTATACTTCGCCCCTCTCAGCTTGAGCCCGTGACCCCTCGTGATCGTCACCTCCGACCTGGGAAAAAGCTTCCCACTGTTCACCCTATCTATACCCTTCATAATCTTGTATACCTCTATTAGATCTCCCCTCATTCTCCGTCTTTCCAAGGAGAACAACCCCAGTCTACCCAATCTCTCCTCATAGCTAAGACCCTCCATACCAGGCAACATCCTGGTAAACCTTCTCTGCACTCTCTCCAATGCCTCCACGTCCTTCTGGTAGTGCGGCGACCAGAACTGGACGCAGTACTCCAAATGCGGCCTAACCAGCGTTCTATACAGCTGCATCATCAGACTCCAGCTTTTATACTCTATACCCCGTCCTATAAAGGCAAGCATACCATATGCCTTCTTCACCACCTTCTCCACCTGTGTTGCCACCTTCAAGGATTTGTGGACTTGCACACCTAGGTCCCTCTGTGTTTCTATACTCCTGATGACTCTGCCATTTATTGTATAACTCCACCCCACATTATTTCTTCCAAAATGCATCACTTCGCATTTATCCGGATTAAACTCCATCTGCCACCTCTCCGCCCAATTTTCCAGCCTATCTATATCCTGCTGTATTGCCCAACAATGCTCTTGGCTATCCGCAAGTCCAGAACGTGCAGACTCCGCACAGACAGTGAACCAAGCCGAAAATCGAACCTGGGTCCCTGGCGCTGTGAGGCAGCAGCGCTAACCCACTGTGCTACCATGTTGCAGGATGTGAATCTTGGGCTTGAATCCTGACTCGGGGTTGTTGGTGGCTGTGGGGGTGGGGTGTGATTGAGTGGGGCGAGGGGTTGGTGATGCAGTGGGTACGCGCTGTTCTTTGTATTCATTGGCCTGCTCCAGCAGAGTGAGGTGCAGCTGCTGGGACCTCCGAGGCAGACGCTGGGAGTGGACCTCCCTGCTCACCGTCAGCCTCCCCTGACCCTTGGATAATCCTCCTTGAAGGCGTCCTGGCCCACGTCCTCTCCCCCCATGGGAACACGACAGCCAAGACCCTCAGTGCTGCACCCAGGATGGTTATCACCCTCTCGGCTGCTCCAGTTCTCTCCTCGTTCAGCTTGCAGCCAGTTCCACTGCGGTGGCTTTGCTCCAATCAGTGACTCTCTTTAAGAGCTGGCGTCTGGCTGGAACCCGTGTCTCCCTCTCGGGCTGCGTTCCCGACAACTCAGCCAACTGGGAGCAGAGTTCGTGCCGGATCAATGCTTCATTCATGGAATCGAGGAGGCAGCTGAAGGCTCCACGCTGCCAATCTCGATGGGACAGGACCCGGGCAGGTCGCAAATTTCCCCACAGGTCCTGCCAGCAAACCCAACCCCTCCCACTCTACCCCGGCCTGCACATACATACAGCCCCCGACTCTCCCACCGCCACGTCCTCCCTCCCCCAGGTCCCCCGTCCCCCCCCCCCCCCATCTCAGTTTATGCCATTCTGCCATCTGCAGGGGGGTTGGTCGTGCAAGGGGTCAGTTGTGGGGGTGCAAGGGGTCAGTTGTGGGGGTGCAAGGGGTCAGTTGTGGGGGTGCAAGGGGTCAGTTGTGGGGGTGCAAGGGGTCAGTTGTGGGGGTGCAAGGGGTCAGTTGTGGGGGTGCAAGGGGTCAGTTGTGGGGGTGCAAGGGGTCAGTTGTGGGGGTGCAAGGGGTCAGTTGTGGGGGTGCAAGGGGTCAGTTGTGGGGGTGCAAGGGGTCAGTTGTGGGGGTGCAAGGGGTCAGTTGTGGGGGTGCAAGGGGTCAGTTGTGGGGGTGCAAGGGGTCAGTTGTGGGGGTGCAAGGGGTCAGTTGTGGGGGTGCAAGGGGTCAGTTGTGGGGGTGCAAGGGGTCAGTTGTGGGGGCGGAGTGGGGGGGGGAGGCTATACGGATTGCAGTGCCGAGCTCGCTGACAGGAGCGCCGTGTCGGACTCCCATTTTACACGCTGTTATGACACTTCGAAACCTTTCCACCCAAAGTCATTTTGTTTGTTAAGAAGTTGTAACTGGGAATTAAACACACGCGTCCAGAGAGCGATGGAGCAGACATCACCCAGAGTGACGGTTGTAGTTATTGCTTTCCATAACAGTCACTCTAACGTCTTGTTGCGATCCGCTGCTGCTTTTAAGATGCCCGTGGACTGAACGATTAGCAAAGGTTTATGCCTCTGGGTTAACCATTGAGAAGTATTTTTAATCTATCTTGTGACCCAGGGTGGAAGAAATGGGCTGCTGTTTAATCCTTTCTTACAGCAGTTTTGTGTGATCTTGTTTTCTCCAGTTGTGTCCTTGGTGTGGATTTTCCCCTTGGTTTTTCCCTGCAGTAAATCCAGACATACCCCCGTTGCCCCAAGCGAGGGGAGCGGAGTGAGATCCTCTCTCCTCTGCCCCCTCCCTCTCTCTGCCTTCCTCACTCCACTCTGTCCTTGGGAAGGAGGTTGTGAAAACAATCTTTATACCCCAAAGAGGAGCAATCCGGGTAAACTGCGACTTAACTCCGTGGTTCCCGACCAGTGTGCGGCGAAGACTCCCCGAGTGTGCTGCGGAAAGAGACTCCAAATGATTGAAAATGTACATAATTAAACTAATCTTCAGCTCTGTGGCCGATATCTCCGAGACCCGATGAGAGTCTGCACCCCCTACCCCGAGTAGGCACCGGCTGAGAGAGAGCCTCACGCTTGGTTTCGATTTTTGTTTAATGTTGGTCAGGCCCGTGCAAATGACTGACACACTTTGTTTCCTGCCTTGTCCAGTTAACCTGTGCCAAAAAAACAGACCTCATCGATATTTAGTTCAAGTGGCGGGTTCAAGGTGTACCCCAGGGATCTGTGCTAGGGCCCCAACTGTTCACATTATATATTAATGATTTGGAAGAGGGAACTGAATGTATCATCTCCAAATTTGCAGATGATACAAAGTTGGGTGAGACACAGAAACTAGAAGCAGGAGGAGGCCATTCGGCCCTTCAAGCCTGCTACACCATTCATTCTGATCATGGCTGATCATTGAATTCAATATCCTGATCCCCCCCTTCCCCCCCCCCCCCCATACCCCTTGATCCCTTTAGCCCCAAGAGCTATATCTAATTTCTTCTTGAAATCAGACAACATTTTGGTCTCAACTACTTTCTGTGGGAGTGAATTCCACACATTCACCACCCTCTGGGTGAAGAAATTTCTCCTCACCTCAGTTCTAAAAGGTTTCCCCCTTATCCTCAAACTATGACCCCTAGTTCTGGACCATTGGGAACACTCTTTCTGAATCTACCCAGTCTAACCCGGTTAGAATTTTATACATTTCTATGAGATCCCCTCTCACTCTTCTAAACTCCAGTGAATATAATCCTAACCGACTTAGTCTCTCCTCATATGACAGACCTGCCGTTCCAGGAATCAGCCTGGTAAGGATGCAGAGATGCTTCAGCATGATTTGGATAGGCTGAGTGTGTGGGCATCTGCATGGCAGATGCAGTATAATGTGGATAAATGTGAGGATATCCACTTTGGTAGCAATAATAGGAAGACAGATTATTACTTGAATGGGTGTAAACTGAGAGAGGCGGATACTCAGCGAGACCTTGGTGTCCTCGTACATCGCTCGCTGAAAGTAAGCGCACAGGTACAGCAGGCAGTAAAGAAGGCAAATGGTATGTTGGCTTCATAGCGAGAGGATTTGAGAATAGGGATGTTTTGCTGCAATTGTATAGGGTGTTGATGAGGCCACAGCTGGAGCATTGTGTGAAGTTTTGATGTTCTTATCTGAGGAAGGATATTCTTGCTCATCGGGAGCAGAGCAAAAGTTTACCAGGCTGATTCCTGGGATGGCAGGTCTGACATATGAGGAGAGACTAAGTCAGTTAGGATTATATTCACTGGAGTTCAGAAGAGTGAGAGGGGATCGGATAGAAACTTACAAAATTCTAACAGGGTTAGACAGGGTAGATGCCGCACTCCTCAGTGTGCTCCAGAGTGTTTGCTCCAGTGTCTGTAAGACTATAAGACATAGGAGCAGAATTAGGCCACTCGGCCCATCGAGTCTGCTTTGCCATTCAATCATGGCTGATATTTTTCTCATCCCCATTCTCCTGCCCTTTCCCCATAACCCCTGATCCCCTCATTAATCAAGAACCTATCTGTCTCTGTCTTAAAGACACTCAATGAGCTGGCCTTCGCAGCCTTCTGCAGCAAAGAGTTCCGCAGAGTTCCAAAGAGTTTCACCACTCTCTGGCTGAAGAAATTCCTCCTCATCTCTGTTTTAAAGGATCGTCCCTTTAGCCTGAGGTAGTGCCCTAGAGTGGGACTTGCAGACGCACAGAGACCATGTGTGCCGCAGACTCAAATTGAGAGAGCTGTGCGTTGAATCACACCTCCCACCCATTGACCCAAGGGTAAATGAGGAGTTTGTCACAGTGCGGGGATGGACGGCGGGATTGGGGTTTGGGATCTGACGGCAGATTTCCAATCGCCGGAGTTCAGCTATACTTGAAATAGCTTCAAAGGAAGTAACTTGTTGATCACTATGGCAACACTTTCTGACTGGCTGTTAGTCTGAGATTCCGCATCATTCCTGGAGGAGACTGGATGGGGAGGGGAGAGGGGAGGAGGCGTTCTGTATCCATCAGAGGGTCAGATTGAGACCTATCAGAGTTTAATCCAGACAAGTGTGACATGCTGCACTTTGGGAGATTAAGGGTAAGTATTCAGTTAATGGCAGGACTCTGAACAGCATTGATGTACAGAGGGATCTTGGGGTTCAAGTCCATAGCTCCCTAAAAGTGGCCACACAAGTTGGTAGGATGATAAAGAAGGCATATGGCATGCTTGGCTTTATTGGTGAGGGCATTGAGTATTCAGAACCTTAGAATGATTGTGCTCGGACCTGAAGTCATGCGCGGTCTCGAGGAGGCGCAACTGTGTGGTGGGAGCCCGCCCGAGTCTACCCCTGCTTGGATGGAATTTCACATTTGACCCCAAATCTAGACCTCGTTTCCACCCACCCGCCCCCCTCCCAAATGACATGCCCTTCTTGCTATCTTGCGGAGTCTGTGAACCATGTCTACATTAAATGTCCTGGACTGTACATCTGGTTAGTTACCTTAAAAACCTTTTACAAATGTTTTGTTTGCACTTCAGCCCCACACTCCTGATCTACGGACACCCAGTGCGGAGGGGCTTGGGGAAAGCGGAGGACCTCCTCGTGAACCTGCTTCTGGCCTGGCTAAATTAGCCATAAATAGGTCCAGGCAGCGGGCAACCGAGGGAGTGTGAATATTAGGCTCCTTCCTTATGATCTGTGACGGCACAGCAGGGGGGGGGGGGGGAGGCTGTGGCCCGGCAAGGGGGCGCGGGGTCTGCTCTGGCACAGTGGGGAGTTTGCTCTGGCACGGCAAGGGGGCGCGGGGGCTGCTCTGACGCGGCGTTTGCAGTTGTGTAGCCAGCATGGTGAATGGTCCTGGGGATGGCCTGTGTGGTTTGGCATTAACACAACACACTCTGGGCTCAGAGACAGCGCAGGAGTCACAAGACCCACAGAAGCGAAAGCTGCATCAAATCGATGTGAAAACAAGTCCAGATTCTGCAGGATCTGTCAGTCACAAACACCGAGAGGGAGGAAACCTTTAACCCTCGCCTCTCTGCGGGGGTCCCACCCAGGTTTCTTTTGACCTCCTATCCACTTGGACCCTTGTTGAGTGTCTAGGGAGGGACAATAAACATTGACTTCGCCAGTGACGTCTGCTTCCCTCGCTGAATTTTAATAGTATCCTGCGTGCTCTGTGTGCGTGAGTTCACATCTCCGTGTCCCTGTCGCCTCCCACCTGCCCATGAATCTGCCTCCGTGTTTGTCTCTGGAATTGGCAGAGGAATTTATCCAGGCCCGTTCAGCTCACTGACCATGCAGGAGGTTGGGTGGAGGTCGGATGGGGCTTGACGTCGATGCAACTTGCGGTCGAATAGTCTATCTGGTTAGCAAGTCTCACAGACCAAAGCTAGATGTTAATCCTCTTCAGGGCCAATGGATAAGGAGGAAACCAAAAGACAATCTTTACTCAGCTTTCCATTTATTTACAAAGTGAGACATTGCAAATGTATAATTCCTCACTCTACACCCCATTTCCCATGTCAGTAAGTGTGTCATTTGCCCCTCTGGCATCACAGTGGTTAGCCTCATAGCGCCAGGGACACAGATCCAATTCCGGCCTCAGGTCACTGTCTGTGTGGAGTCTGCACCTTCTCCTCGTGTCTGCGTGGGTTTCCTCCAGGTGCTCCAGTTTACACCCACACTCCAAAGATGTGCGTGTTAGGTAGATTGGCCATGCTAAATTGACCCTATAGTGTCAGGGGGACTAGCAGGGTAAATATGTGGGGATGCGGGAATGGGGTGGGATTGTGGTCGGTACAGATTTGAGGGGCCGAATGGCCTCCTCCTGCACTGTAGGGATTCTATGATTCTAATAATGTGCCACATGTGAAAGGAGCATGAACTGGAACAAAAACAAAGCCTCAATTAAAATGGGATTTCTGATGCAGGTGATACAGTGCAGACCCCCTTAGGATCTTAGAAACCCTACACCACAGAGAGAGGCCATTCGGCCCATCGAGTCTGCACCAACCACAATCCCACCCAGGCCCTACCCCCATATCCCTACATATTTACTCACTAATCCCTCTAACCTATGCATCCCAGGACACTAAGGGACAATTTAGCATGGCCAATCAATCTAACCTGCACATCTTTGGACTGTGGGAGGAAACCGGAGCACCCGGAGGAAACCCACGCAGACACGGGGAGAATGTGCAAACTCCACACAGACAGTGACCCCAAGCCAGGAATCGAACCCAGGTCCCTGGAGCTGTGAGGCAACAGTGCTAACCACTGTGCTACCATGCCAGGTTGTGGAAGGCCTCAGTTGTACCAGTGGGCACTCTGCACCCTCTCCAGGGACAGCCTGGTCGGCCGTAACCACAGGAGACAGTCAGGCTGAGAGAGCCCCTCGACTGGCCAGGCCTGAGAAAGGCCCCCACACAGCTTGGCTGAGGAATTTCCCCACAAGGATATCCATTGACCTCTCTCCTCCCCCCACACCGGATGGGTGATGATTAAGAAGGGGGTGATGATGGAGGAGGGGCTGCGATCTCTCGCTCTGTGCAACACGGGTTCCTCCAGGGCACAGAGATTACAGGCAGCGTGGAAGAGTCAGTGAATGGACTGGGCCATCGGGGTGGAACGCCTTCCACCACGATCCTCAATGCACCAAGGGAGGTCTCCCACCTCACCATCCCTAAAGCAAGCCCTGGCCTCCAGCAGGACGGAATGCCACAGCGTGTCCGGGTGGACAAGGAAGGTGTGCAACCGGGGCCCATCCGGAAACCGCTCCATACCGAGTGGGATAACACAAGGGATTTCCAAGAGACGGCTCCGATTATGGGGCTGCTATTCCCAAGGAAGAGGATTTTGGGGCCCTGGGCGTCCAAATGGGGTTCAAAGGTGCAGCAGGCAGTAAAGAAGGCAAATGGTATGTTGACCTTCATAGCGAGAGGATTTGAGGATAGGGATGTTTAGCTGCAAATTTATAGGGCGTTGGTGAGGCCATATTTGGAATATTGTGTGCAGTTTTGGTGTCCTTATCTGAAGAAGGATGTCCTTGCTATAGAGGGAGCGCAGCAAAGGTTTACCAGGCTGATTCCTGGGATGGCAGGTCTGTCACATGAGGAGAGACTAAGTCAGTTAGGATTATATTCACTGGAGTTTGGAAGAGTGAGAGGGGATCTCATAGAAGCTTGTAAAATTCTAACAGGGTTAGACAGGATAGATTCAGAAAGAATGTTCCCAATGGTGGGGGGCGTCCAGAACTAGGGGTCATAGTTTGAGGATAAGGGGTAAACCTTTTAGAACTGAGGTGAGGAGTAATTTCTTCACCCAGAGGGTGGTGAATGTGTGGAATTCACTCCCACAGAAAGTAGTTGAGGTCAAAACATTGTCTGATTTCAAGAAGAAATTTGATATAGCTCTTGGGGCTAAAGGGATCAACGAATATGGGAGGGGGGGAAAATCAGGATATTGAATTTGATGATCAGCCATGATGGTGATGAATGGTGGAGCAGGCTCGAAGGGCCGAATGGCCTCCTCCTGCTTCTAGTTTCTGTGTTTCTTTGTAAATCAGGCAGCAGTGTTAATCTCAGGGGGACTGGAAGATCCTGCCGGAATGACTGGACGATACTGGACAATGTTTTCCATATGTGCCACGTCCAGACTGCAACTGTGCAAACCAGTTACTGAGCGTGCATGAGAGTGTGTGCACGCGCGTACCCATTTACAAAGGTGTTGTACACATAAATGCACCATCCAGGCAATCATTGGAGGGGCCATTGTCCCTGGTCCTCCACTAGATGATGGTTCTCTGATGCTAAGCTCTGGTCCCACTGTTCTCCGTACTGGCAATGCCGATCCCAGCGTTTCCGGGAATCTCGGTGCTGAAAAGTTGCCGTCTTCCTATCCCCCACTGTGCCAGTTTTGTCCCGGTTGCTATTCCCCGGATCTCCACAGACCCCGACACCCAGTAACCAGCAGCTGATAGACATGCCAGCATTTAATCCTGTTTCCTCAAACACTTCACATCAAAAACAACCTGCATTTATACTATTTATCAGTGTCACAAGTAAGGCTTACATTAACACTGCAATGAAGTTACTGTGAAAATCCCCCAACCGCCACACTCGGGCGCCTGTTCGGGTACACTGAGGGAGAATTTAGCACGGCCAATGCATCCTAACCAGCACGTCTTTCGGACTGTGGGAGGAAACCCACGCAGACACGAGGAGAATGTGCAATCTCCACACAGACAGTGACCCGAGCCGGGAATCGAACCCGGGTCCCTGGCGCTGTGAGGCAGCAGTGCTAACCCACTGTGCCACCGCGCCTTTAACACAGAGAAATGTCCCTCAGCATTTCACAAAGAGCGTTATCAAACACTGAGTCACAGCAGGAGACATTGGACATGTGATCAAAAGCTTAGTCAATCAGGTCTGTTTTAAATAGCATCTTAAAGGAGTAGCGGGGTTGGTGAGGGTTAGGGAGGGGCGGAGGGGCTCAGACGTGCTTGCTATTCTGGTGATGGAGTGAAGGGGGTCGGGGGGTGGTTCTGTACAAACCTAGCAATGGAGACGTGCACATTGGAAATACTTTTAAAAACCATTGAACACACGTTTCACTAACGCACAAGGTCAGCTCACATTGAGCCGAGCCTGGATTATAACTCAGATTTGCACTGGAGCGAGACATTCTTCTCTGGGATTTTGTTTTCCCTCTTTCTGAATCCGTGATTGTTGTGCTGAGTGCTTTCAGTAGAAAGCTTCTGAGAAAGTTCTGGAAAGAGCAGAAATCCATCGCCGGTTTATTTTGTGAAGGTTTCTTGTAAACTGATGTCTCAAAGCCCGAGTGTCGGCACTCTGACTGCGCAGGAGAAGTGTGACACTGTAACTGAACCGGCAAACAAACCAATCCCTGCAGTATTCCCCCGGCCTTTGCTGATCTTTGCTCTGTGTCCAACACACTTCTGTTATTTGGCTTCCCTCCCTCCCTGAGAGTGCAGCTTCCCAGATACCGGGTGAAATTTAAAGCCTTTAGGGTGAAATGTAATATTATTTTAGTGTTTTCGAGAGAGGGTGGGGGGGGGGGGGGGGGGGTGGTCGGCATCGAGCAGGAAGTAGGGGGGTTGTTTGTGTTAGACGAGAGAGAGAGAGAGAGTGTTGGTCACATGGCCTTGGCATGTGAGGGTTGTGTGTGTGGAAAATTACTGCAAGGCTGGACTCCACGCTCAGTACAAATAGGAGAGCTCAGTCAGTGACACAGCCTCTCCAAACACTTCATGGACCACTGTCCCTTTTGGGAAGCTGTGTGCGGTCACAGACGGAGCATTCATTCTGCACGTGGTGACATTGTGGGACCTTTCGCACCTTCCTAGAGGTCGGGGGCAGAGGGTCTGGACTTTGCATTCCCAAGGTGGCCCCTTGATGGATTTATTTGGTGCCCAGATATGTGTAATATAACCCCGTACACCGAGCCCCGCCCCCCCGTGCTGAACAGACATCACTGTTCAAATCGGCCGCCTTTATTTAAATATAAACAACAAAAGGTGGTTAACACCCGGCGATGTCGCTTTGCCCGGGGCTTATGGGACCTAAAGAGAGGGCGGCACGGTGGTTAGCACTGCTGCCTCACCGCGCCAGGGAGCCGGGTTCGATTCCTGGCTCGGGTCACCGTCTGTGTGAAGTCTGCACATTCTCCCCGTGTCTGCGTGGGTTTCCTCCGGGTGCTCCAGTTTCCCCCCACAGTCCGAAGATACAGAGGTTAGATGGATTAGGTGTGGGGTAACGGGGATACAGTGAGGGAGGGGGCCTGGGTAAGGTACTCTGTCAGAGTGCTGCTGCACACTCGATGGACTGACTGGCCTCCTCCCGCACTGTAGTTATGATATGATGCTGTGTGCAAAAAAATTAAAATCGCTCGCCTGTTTTGTTTAAAACAAAGATTACAAGAAACTTAAACTTCTTCCACATTCTGAGCTTTTTCCCAACATCCACAGTCCGTTCTCCCTGAGCTCCAGCACCTAGTCATAGTCATAGAATCCTACAGTGCAGAAAGAGGCCATTCGGCCCATCGAGTCTGCACCAACCACAATCCCTCCCAGGCCCTATCCCCATATCCCTACATATTTATCTACTAATCTCTCTAACCTACACATCCCGGGACACTAAGGGGCAATTTAGCATGGCCAATCAACCTAACCCACACATCTTTGGACTGTGGGAGGAAACCCACCCAGACACGGGGAGAATGTGCAAACTCCACACAGACAGTGACCCGAGCCGGGAATTGAACCCGGGTCCCTAGAGCTGTGAAGCAGCAGTGCTAACCACTGTGCTACCGTGCCGCCCACCTGACGCGCCTCCTGTTAAGATGTATCCGGTACCTGACGCGTATCCAGTTAGGATATACATTTGCCATCTTTCTTGGTCCTGAATCTCACTAAAGACCACGCTGGCACAGTGGTTAGCACTGCTACCTCTGCCAGGGATCCGAGTTCGATTCTCGGCTTGGGTCACTGTCTGTGCGGAGTCTGCACGTTCTCCCCGTGTCTGCGTGGGTTTCCTCCGAGTGCTCCGGTTTCCTCCCACAGTCTGAAAGACGTGCTGGTTAGGGTGCATTGGCCATGCTAAATTCTCCCTCAGTGTTACCCGAATAGGCGCCTGAGTGTGACGACTAGGGGATTTTCACAGTAACTTCATTGCAGCATTAATGTAAGCCTAACTTGTGACACTAATGAATAAACATTAAACTTTAACTTCCCATCAGCCCCTTGCCTTCAATGCCTCCTGCTCCCGGGATGTCTTTATTTTAAAATACCCTGTTCTCAGATCCTTTCCGGCCTCGCTCCCCCTTCACTGTAACTGTCCCTAACCCAGAAACCTGCTGTCCTTCCATTCTCTGTATCCCTGAGCTTCACTGTTCCATCCTGACCTCTGGAATTCTCTTCAGAATACTCTTTGCCTTCCTCCCTTTGAAGACACTTGCGTACCTGGCCACTTTGGGTCACCTATCCAGCTGTCTCCTTATGTGGCTGGGTGCTAATCTTCCTTGATAAGACCATAAGACATAGGAGCAGAATTAGGCCACTCGGCCCATCGAGTCTGCTCCGCCATTCAATCATGGCTGATATTTTTCTCATCCCCATTCTCCTGCCTTTTCCCCATAACCCCTGATCCTCTTATTAATCAAGAACCTATCTATCTCTGTCTTAAAGACACTCAATGACCTGGCCTCCACAGCCTTCTGCGGCAAAGAGTTCCACAGATTCACCACTCTCTGGCTGAAGAAATTCCTCCTCATCTCTGTTTTAAAGGATCACCCCTTTAGCCTGAGGCTGTGCCCTCTGGTTCTAGTTTTTCCTACGAGTGGAAACACCCTCTCCACATCCACTCTATCCAGGCCTCGCAGTATCCTGTAACTTTCAATAAGATCCCCCCTCATCCTTCTAAACTCCAACGAGTACAGACCCAGAGTCCTCAACCGTTCCTCATACGACAAGCTCTTCATTCCAGGGATCATTCTTGTGAACCTCCTCTGGACCCTTTCCAAGGCCAGCACATCCTTCCTTAGATATGGGGCCCAAAACTGCTCACAATACTCCAAATGGGGTCTGACCAGATCCTTATACAGCCTCAGAAGTACATCCCTGCTCTTGTATTCTAGTCCTCTCGACATGAATGCTAACATTGCATTTGCCTTCCTAACTGCCAACTGAACCTGCACGTTAACCTTAAGAGAATCTTGAACAATGACTCCCAAGTCCCTTTGTGCTTCTGATTTTCGAAGCATTTTCCCATTTAGAAAATAGTCTGTGCCTCCATTCCTTCTTCCAAAGTGCATAACCTCACACTTTTCCACATTGTATTCCATCTGCCACTTCTTTGCCCACTCTCCTAATCTGTCCAAGTCCTTCTGCAGCCCCCCTGCTTCCTCAATACTACCTGTCCCTCTATATATCTATTGATAAACCCAGTGAAGCACTTTGGAATGGTTTACTGTACTGAGGGCGCTAAATAGATGCAATGTGTTGTTGTTGAGTGCAGATCCGGCCTATGAAACACGAGCTACTAGCTCGCCAGCCCCTGGGACACGACTCCTGCTTTCCTCTCCCAGAGGAAGGTTTCCATTTGAAACAATAATGCAGAAAACAACAGCGATCAGGAGAGGGGCGACTGGGTTCAACACCAAACACATCAACCAATAATAAGCTTTTTATTCCGAAATGTCCCCTTTGACTGACACAATCAACTGTTAATTTGTACATGGATGTTCTCGAATGGCCGTTGCTTCTACCTTCTCTGTGTTTACCTCTGTTTATAAACCGTTTCTGCGCAGCCTGAACCAAAACCGTTTAACTGTGGGTTCTGATCTGTCCGGGCAGCATACAGACCCCAGTGTGTGTCCTTTATTCAATTAATGGGACATGAGCGTCGCTGGCTGGGCCAGCATTTATTGCCCATCCCTAGTTGCCCTTGGAAGGCAGTTGAGAGTCAACCACATTTCTGTGGCTCTGGAGTCACATGTAGGCCAGACCGGGTAAGGACGGCAGATTTCCTTCCCTAAAGGACATTAGTGAACCAGATGGGTTTTTCCGACAATGGTTTCATGGCCATCAGTAGATTCCTAATTCCAGATATTTTATTTAATTGAATTCAAATTCCACCATCTGCCGTGGCGGGATTCGAACCCGGGTCCCCCAGAACATTAGCCGAGTTTCTAGATTAATAGTCTAGCGATAATACCACCAGGCCATTGCCTCCCCGCTGATCAAGGCAGTTTTGGGGGTAATGTAATTCACTTTTAATGTCCATATGTGTGGGAGAGTGGGGAGGGTGTGTGTGTGTGTGTGTGTGCTCATAGACGACAGAATCGCATTCAACTGTCATGCACTCCCAAGTCGAATAGTTTGCTGGAATTTTGGAAGATTTTCAACTGGCCTCCTGTGGTAAACCACTGTTAAGCTTATTGCCTGTGTGTGTGTGTGTGTGTGTGTGTGTGTGTGTGTGTGTGTGTGTGACATGCCTGGGCATGCCCCTGCCAGCCTTGCCCGAGACTCCTCCCCCCACCCCCCCGGTCCAGGTATAAAGGTGACTGCTCCCCACTCCCCTGCCTCAGTCTCTGGACCAGTTCATCAGCATGGGTGTGCTCCAAGTCTTTTGCGAATAAAAGCCTATTTGTTCTTGCATACAAACTAGTCTTTGCTCCATTGATAGTGCATCACCTCCTGAGCAGGTAAACATGACGGCCTCTGTCATTAGCAGACCAACCACGTTTGCCAAATTTACACCCAGAGAGTGAACCATCCCTTGCTGTCTCCCATGTAAAACATCCCAAAACGCTTCCACCGACACGAGATATTTCAGGCAGGTTTGATCAGCGAGGTCTTTTTTTAAGAAGTGCTTAGTAAAGGAGACCGGCGTAGAGCTCTGGAGTGGGAATTCTCGAGCTTGGGTTCTTAGGCGACTGTTCCTAAAATGGAGATTTTTTAAATTGGGATGCGCGAAGCGGCTAGAATTGTCGGAATGCCGATGTCTCAGACAGTCAGGGGCCCAGAGGAGTTTACAGAGCTCGAGCAGGCAACGACCGAGAGAGATTAGAAACTGATTGTAAATTTGAGGTGTTACCAGAAGTGGAGAGAGTTAGACCGCTGAACAGAAGGGTAATGGGTGCACAGGACTCGGTGTGGGGTGCGGATTTCGGATACAGGGTGCTGGGCGAGTGTTACTGGTTGTCGGTGTGAAGGAGTTGGATCAGCAAGGACACAGTCGCTAAGGGGAGGAGTTGAGAGTGACACCGTCAGGACACGGGACAGTAATCCAGTGTCACACGTGTGTGTGTGTGCACTAATCCAGGCTTGGCTGAATCTTATCCCTGTCCTCTCTCTCCCTGTCCTCTGTGCCCCCTTCTCCCTGGCCCCCTCTCTCTCCCTGTACCCCCCCCCCCCCCCCCGCTTCTCCCAGGCTGTGCCGCCCCGCCCCCCAAGCTCCCTGGCCGTGCCTCCCCTCTGCCCATCCCCCTCTCCCCCGCCCCTGCTGCTGATGTCCCACTCCCTGTAATTTGCTGATTGGCCTCATTGCAATTGTTCTGTATACATGCTCCCTCATGTGGTGGGACTCTGTAACAGCAGATACAGTCACTCACACAGCATGCAGTACAGAAAGCCAACTACCTTGTATTTAGCCCCTCACTGTGGCATCTCCGACAAGCGAAAGCATCTCTATTTGAACTCTAATAAACGCAAATAATATTAACAGATTTCTATCAGGTCGCCACCTCTGTAAGGAAGGGTAAATCTATACTTAGATTTCTGCTGAGAGAAGGTGTTTCTATGTCCATAGAATCCGTGCAGTAAGAGGCCATTTGGCCCATCGGGTCTGCATCAACTCTCCGACAGAGTATCTTACCCAGGCTCATTCCCCCACTCTATCCCCGTAACCCTACGTATTAGAACATAGAACATTACAGCGCAGTACAGGCCCTTCGGTCCTCGATGTTGCGCCGACCAGTGAAACCAATCTAAAGCCCATCTAACCTACACTATTCCAATATCATCCATAATGTTTATCCAATAACCATTTGAATGCTCTTAATGTTGACGAGTCCACTACTGCTGCAGGCAGGGCATTCCACGCCCTTACCACTCTCTGAGTGAAGAACCTACCTCTGACATCTGTCCTATATCTCTCACCCCTCAATTTAAAGCTATGTCCCCTCGTGCTAGCCATCACCATCCGAGGAAAAAGGCTCTCACTATCCACACTATCTAATCCTCTGATCATCTTGTATGCCTCTATTAAGTCACCTCTTAACCTTCTCTCTAATGAAAATGACCTCAAGTCCCTCAACCTTTCCTCATAAGACCTTCCCACCATACCAGGCAACATCCTGGTAAATCTCCTCTGCACCCTTTCCAATGCTTCCACATCCTTCCTATAACGCGGCGACCAGAACTGTACGCAATACTCCAAAGTGCGGCCGCACCAGAGTTTTGTACAGCTGCAACATGACCTCCTGGCTCCGAAACTCAATCCCTCTACCAATAAAAGCTAACACTCCGTAGGCCTTCTTAACAACCCTATCAACCTGGGTGCCAACTTTCAGGGATCTATGCACATGGACACCGAGATCTCTCTGTTCATCCACACTACCAAGTATCTTACCATTAGCCCAGTACTCTGTAATCCTGTTACTCCTTCCAAAGTGAATCACCTCACACTTTTCTGCATTGAACTCCGTTTGCCACCTCTCAGCCCAGCACTGCAGCTTATCTATGTCCCTCTGTAACCCGCTATTTACCCCACTAATCCTCCTAACCTTTTGATTTGAATTATTATTGTCACATGTATTAGTATACAGTGAAAAGTATTGTTTCTTGCGCACTATACAGACAAAACATCCCCTTGATAGAGAAGGAAAGGAGAGAGTGCAGAATGTAGTGTTACAGTCATAGCTAGGGTGTAGAGAAAGGTCAACTTAATGAGAGGTAGGTCCCTTCAAAGGTCTGATGGCTGCAGGGAAGAAGCTGTTTTTGAGTCAGTTGGTACATGACCTCAGAGTTTTGTATCTTTTTCCCGACGGAAGAAGATGGAAGAGAGAATGTCCGGGGTGCGCGGGGGTCCTTTATTATGCTGGCTGCTTTTCCGAGGCAGCGGGAAGTGTCGACAGAGTCAATGGATCAGAGGCTGGTTTGCGTGATGGATTGGGCTACATTCACGATCTTTTGTAGTTTCTTTACTCCCTTCACCATTATTGCAAGGCTGTACACGTCCTGAGAACCATCTGACAGCCGACTGTATTAAACCTCTGACACTGAAGGCTGAGGTTCCCTCTCCACTCCTTCCCAGGTCTTGTGCTTCCTCTTCTGAAGCTGTCACCTCCTCGCAGTCTTATGCAGGAGGTTAGACAGCGAGAGTCGGCTGGTGAGTGCGCAACTGAACTCCGTGGGAGGTTGTCAGCTGCGGTTCAGTGGGCAGCACCCTCTGAGTCAGACGTTTGTGGGTTCGGGTCTTTCCTCTGAGACTTGAGCACACAACCCAGGCTATCACTCCAGTCCCGTGCCGGGTGCCGGCAGTCACGGCAGTGCCTTGTGGAGGGAGTATTGCACTTGTCCCTCAGTGCCACTTTCAGAGCAGTGTAGTTTCCCTGACCAATATTCCCCTCAAACAGGTCATTTGGTGTTTGTCATGTTGGTGTCAGTGGGAGTTTATTGTGCACCGATTGTTAGTTTCCTCTTGTACAGCAGTGACTGCACCTCATTGTCCGTCTAAAGTTGTGAAAAGGTTAAACAAGACTTTCTTCTCCTTCATCTTAAATCAAACTGTCTACTGAGTTTTAAGGTTGGTGGCGTGAAAGTTTCATTCAGGGGAAAAGGTCGCTCCCCCTGCCCTAGGCACTGTGTCCCCCGCCCCCTCTCGCAGTGCTCATGAGGAGGGGGTCCAGGTTTATCGGGCCAGTGCTTATTGTTTAAAGTTACTGTGAAAATCCCCTGATGGCCACACTCCAGCCAGCTCCTGTTGGGGTAGACTGTTGGCCAGGAGTCAGGTGCTGCTCCGAGCGAAATGGGCCAAATCTGTGCAAAGGTTAATGGAATTAGACCGCGATTTAGACAATCGCTTCCCTCAGTGCCGGCTCATTCCCGAAACCGGGCACCCTGCCAAATGGGAACAGTGGCGTTGGCGAGTATCCTACGCTGCTTAGGCAGGCTTGCCGTCTTATACGGTGCTGTCACTCACATTGTGCATTGAATAAATTAAAATAAATTTAATCCCAAACTGCTTAGTGCGCCTAGGATAGGGCACAGGGCAGTGAAACATTCCCAGTGAAATCACACATCACTCAGATTGAAATAACTTCCCGTTAAAACATCTGCATCAGTGAATTTAAATTAATCAGATTGGTCATTTAAAGTTTGTTTATTTGTTAGTCACGAGTAGGCTTACATTAACACTGCAATGAAGTTACTTTTATCATTGTGACAGTAAACCGCGCGGCAGTAAAGGTTTGTGTAGAGAGAGAGCAAAGTGTCCTTATCCTTAACTTAATTAAAGTTAAAATTTTATTCGTGTCACAAGTCAGGTTTCCACTAACGCTGCAATGAAGTTACTGTGAAAATCCCCGAGTCGCCACACTCCGGCGCCTGTTCAGGTACACTGAGGGAGAATTTAGCCTGGCCAGTGTACCAAACCACAGCGTGTCTTTCAGACTGTGGGAGGAAACCGGAGCACCCGGAGAAAACCCACGCAGACACGGGGAGAAAGTGCAGCCTCCGCGCAGACAGTGACCCGAGCTGGGAATCGAACCCGGGTCCCTGGCGCTGTGAGGCAGCAGTGCTAACCACTGTGCCACCGTGCTGCCCCTGTTGTTGTTGTTATTATTAGTTTCAGTAATTAAGATTCATCCCCAAACACTTCATTCAGTAACTGTCCCACTCTGCTCATTCACACTGCCCTGCTGCACTGACGGATCAGAATTCCGATGTTTGGGATTATGTGAATCACAAAGAAAATTACAGCACAGAAACAGCTGAGAGATCAGCCAACTGAGGCCTTTATATTTTATGAAGCAGTTTGCCGTGATGTTTCCATGTGTAAGGGGGGAGGAAACCCAGAGCTATCGATATAAAATAACCACTAATAAACCCAACAGGTAAATTGGGGAAAGACTTCATTACCCAGAGTGTGGTTACAATGTGCAACTGCCTATTGCAAGGAGTGATTGAGATGAATAGTGTCGATACACGTGAGGGAACATACCGTTCATAGAGAAGGAAACGGGAGTGCAGAATGTAGTGTTACAGCCATAGCTAGGGTGTAGAGAAAGATCAACTTAATCCAAGGTAGGTCCATTCAAAAGTCTGACAGCAGCAGGGAAGAAGCTGTTCTTGAGTCGGTTGGTACGTGACCTCAGACTTTTGTATCTTTTTCCCGACGGAAGAAGGTGGAAGAGAGAATGTCCGGGGTGCGTGGGGTCCTTAATTATGCTGGCTGCTTTTCCGAGGCAGCGGGAAGTGTAGACAGAGTCAATGGATGGGAGGCTGGTTTGCGTGATGGATTGGGCCACATTCACGACCTTTTGTAGTTCCTTGCGGTGTTGGGTATCAGCCGTTTACAATCTGTATCATTGGCTTAAACGAGGGGTCCAAATGTAATGAATTCAGGTTCGCTCCCAATACAAAGAACAAACAGGAGGCAGAGCGGACCATTTGGCACCTCAAACCTGCCCCGACATTCATTACGACCATGGCTGCTTATTTGCCCCTTGATTCTACCTTACGGCCTGCTCTCATTCCCCTCGATTCCCTGAGAGGCCTATCAATCTCAGCCTTGAATTGAACACAACCTGGAGCTTCCCCTCCACCCCCGCCTTGAAGCTGAGCCGGAATTCTCTGGTGAACGTATTGTGGGGAATTGTGACATTGTCCACTGTGGTGGGACAGTGGAAAAGCAGAGTATTTATAGAATAGTGACATTGTTGAGTGTCTTTGTGCGCACATCACAGGTAAACGTGGGAGCTACAGCAACCAGTTAGGAAGACAAATGGTATGTTAGCCACTGTTATATAGGGTCAGAGCATAGCAGTAAAAAAGCATTAATATAATTATATGGGCCTTGGTAAGATCACATGCAGAGTATTGTGTGCCGTTCTCATCTCCTTAGCGATGGAGGAATTACTCTTTCCTTCGATGAAGATTAACCGGATTGATTCTGAGGAAGAGAGAATCCTCTGATGAGGGGAGATTAGGTCTCTATTCTCTGGAATTTAGAAAAATAAGCAATCTAATTGAAACATACAAAATTCTTAATGACCTGACAGGTAGATGCTAGGGGGATATTTCTCTTGGTTGGAACTCGAGGTGACAGAGGTCAGAGGTCACAAGTCAGCTGTTTGGAACTGAGCTGAAGGATTTCTTCACTCAGTTGTAATCCTCTGCCCCAGAGATCGGAGAATGCTCAGTCATCGAGTATATTTCTGACTGAGCTGATGCAAGCGGGAATGAAGAGGTATGGGGGGGCACAGTGGTCAGCACTGCTGCCTCACAGCGCCAGGGACCCGGGTTTGATTCCCGGCTTGGGTCACTGTCTGAGTGGAGTCTGCACGTTCTCCCCGGTTTCCTCCGGGGGCTCCGGTTTCCTCCACACCAAAAACGTGTAGGTTAGGAGGATTGGCCATGGAAAATGTGTGGGGTTACAGGGTTAGGACAGGGGGAGAGGGCCTGGGTAAGATACTCTCAGGGGATCAGTGCAGACTCGATTGGCCGAATGGCCTCTTCTGCATTGTAGGGATTCTATGAGAGAGTGTGGGAAGGTAGAATTGAGGTTAAAGATCAGCCAATGAAAATATTGTATGGCGAAGTGGCCTCAAAGGGACGAGTGTTTTTCTGATGCTTTGGGATTGGATGTCAAGGGGGGTGGGAGGAGGTTTGTGCAGAACGTAATCACCGGCATAGACCTGTTTCTGTTCTACCACACTCCATCAAATTCTCTTGCCTTTTTGTATATTTGCAGGACAGGTACTGCCTCCGGCTCGCAACACACCCAGTCCCATCGACCCTGAAAGCATCCAAGTGCCTGTCAGCTATGAGCCAGACCCTGCTGATCTCGCTCTGTCCAGTATCCCAGGACAGGAAATGTTCGACCCCCGCAAGCGCAAGTTCACGGACGAGGAGCTGAAGCCTCAGCCAATGATTAAAAAAGCTCGGAAAGTCTTTGTTCCGGATGAAATGAAGGTAAGTTGGAACTGGTTCAACACGCGGGGAGGGACAACACGACAGGCGCCAAGGTTCTGACTGGAGCAGGGGTTGGAGCTTTGGTTGTTCAGCCAGAATTCTTGGCCGCAGCAACCGGTGATCGAAGCTGTGCAGCCGAGGCGGCACCAGGCCCGGTGGCTCCTCGGGTAACCGGGCTGGTGCGTGCGGCACTGAGGCTGGTAAATCGGGAAGGTCCTGGTGTCCAATGCTGGGTCTCTGCTGGTTAACAGGACAGGTGGCACGATGGCACAGTGGGTTAGCACTGCTGCCTCTCAGCACCAGGGACTCTGCTTCAATTCCCGGCCTTGGGTCACTGTCTGTGCGGAGTTTGCACGTTCTCCCCGTGTCTGCGTGGGTTTCCTCCGGGTGCTCCGGTGATTACATTCTGCACAAACCGGGGGTAGGACCTGGGCGGGATTGTCATCAGTGCAAGCTTGATTGGCCGGATAGCTTCCTCCTGCAATGTAGAGATTTTAAAATAATAAATGTGGGAGGTTAGAGAAGCGGGGATCGTTCTCCTTAGAGCAGGGAAGATTCAGGGGAAATTTGATAGAGGGGTTTAAAATCGTGAGGAGTCCGGATAGGAGAAACAGCGAGAAATTCTATCTCCCAGCGAGAGAGAGTCAGTAACTGGAGGACATGGATTTCGGATAATCAGCAAAATAACCAACGGAGCCGTAGGAGAAATGTTTCTCTCTCCGTATTCGCGGTGGAAACAGTTTCAATCAAGATTTCCATAAGGATTTATACTTGAAGGTGAAATATTTACTGGGCTGCGGGGAACAGGATTAATCGGAATGTTCCTCCAAAACCGGCATCGGCACTTTCAGCCGAATTGCCACCTCCTGTTCTGGAAGTTTATCATAGAATCCCTGCAGTGCAGGAGGCCATTCGGCCCATCGAGTCTTCACCAACCACAATCCCACCCAGGTACTATCCCCATAACCCCACCCTAGATGGTCCCTCTGACACTAAGGGGCAATTTAGCATGGCCAATCCACCTAACCCGCACATCCTTAGACTGTGGGAGGAAACCGGAGCACCCAGAGGAAACCCACGTAGACACGAGGAGAATGTGCAAACTCCACACAGACAGTGACCCAAGCCGGGAATCGAACCCAGGTCCCTGGCGCTGTGCAGGAGCAGTGCTAACCACTGTGCCACTGTGCCACCCCTAAAATAGCCCGAATCTCTTAACTCTGCTTCCATTCGGGTGCATCTGTCTTCAAAGCCCTGTCGTGTGTTTCCTACATTGAAATCCAGGCTTTATTTCATGTTCAGGGTTAAGAGTGTGGGTGACTTTGCTGCCCAGAAAGATGCAGGACTAAACAGGGGTGCCCAGTCCTGATCGCCATCATGATGTGAGCGTCGGGCAGGCTTCATCAATGCCACAAAATTTCCTCGGCCCCCACACAGACTATCTTTAAGATCATAGAACCATAGAATCTCTACGGTGCAGAAGGAGGCCATTCGGCCCATCAAGTCTGCACCGACCACAATCCCTCCCAGCCCCTATTTCTGTAGCCCCACATATTTACCCTGCTAATCCCCTGACATTAGGGTCAATTTAGCATGGCCAATCAACCTCACCTGCACATCTTTGGACTCTGGGAGGAAACCGGAGCACCCGGAGGAAACCCATGCAGACACGGGGAGAATGTTCAAACTCCGCACAGACAGTGACCTGAGGCCGGAATTGAACCCGGGGCCCTGGTGCTGTGAGGCAGCAGTGCTAACCACTGTGTCACCGTGCCTGAAACATGACCTTGTTGGAAGCACAGTTAAGGAGCAATATAATGGAGGCAGGAAGGGGTGGCAGCAACCCAGCGGAGTCTTTCACGGAGTGGCGGCTTGTCTCTGATTCCAGCAACAGCGAGCCAGAGTTCATTTGCAACCAGCACTCCCTCGCAGAGTTGCTGCGATCTGTAAGCAGATTACTGTGAGCTGCTGATTCTCTGATACATGTGATTCCTAAATGCTGCGTTAAGTTCCCTTCGCGTCGGGATTAAGGGATTTAATTTCTATTTGGTGAAACGTGGAGAGACATAGGCTGTAGGAGCAAATTTGATTGGGTCTGGAGAAAGAAAAATAAAATGGCACGCGTCTGGCGAGAGCTTGCTTCTACGTGGGATGGCATAAGGGAGCAGGATTGGGAGCGGGGGCAGGAATGGGAGCGGGGAGTGGGGGCAGGATTGGGAGCGGGGAACGGGGAAGGGAGCAGGATGGGGAACGGGGGAAGGGAGCAGGATGGGGAACGGGGGAAGGGAGCAGGATTGGGAGTGGGGGCAGGATTGGGAGCGGGGAGTGGGGGCAGGATTGGGAGCGGGGAGTGGGGGCAGGATTGGGAGTGGGGGAGGGGGCAGGATTGGGAGTGGGGGAGGGGGCAGGATTGGGAGTGGGGGAGGGGGCAGGATTGGGAGTGGGGGAGGGGGCAGGATTGGGAGCGGGGAGTGGGGGCAGGAATGGGAGCGGGGAACGGGGGAAGGGAGCAGGATTGGGAGTGGGGGAGGGGAGCAGGATTGGGAGCGGGGAGTGGGGGCAGGAATGGGAGCGGGGAACGGGGGAAGGGAGCAGGACTGGGAGTGGGGGAGGGGAGCAGGATTGGGAGTGGGGAGTGGGGGCAGGAATGGGAGCGGGGAACGGGGGAAGGGAGCAGGATGGGGAACGGGGGAAGGGAGCAGGATTGGGAGTGGGGGCAGGATTTGGAGCGGGGAACGGGGGAAGGGAGCAGGATGGGGAACGGGGAAGGGAGCAGGATTGGGAGTGGGGGAGGGGAGCAGGATTGGGAGTGGGGAGTGGGGGCAGGAATGGGAGCGGGGAACGGGGGAAGGGAGCAGGATTGGGAGTGGAGGAGGGGAGCAGGATTGGGAGTGGGGGAGGGGAGCAGGATTGGGAGTGGGGGAGGGGAGCAGGATTGGGAGTGGGGGAGGGGAGCAGGATTGGGAGCGGGGAGTGGGGGCAGGATTGGGAGCGGGGAGTGGGGGCAGGAATGGGAGCGGGGAACGGGGGAAGGGAGCAGGATTGGGAGCGGGGAGTGGGGGCAGGGTTGGGAGCGGGGAGTGGGGGCAGGGTTGGGAGTGGAGAACGGGGGAAGGGAGCAGGATTGGGAGTGGGGGAGGGGAGCAGGATTGGGAGCGGGGAGTGGGGGCAGGAATGGGAGCGGGGAGTGGGGGCAGGATCGGGAGTGGGGGCAGGATTGGGAGCGGGGAGTGGGGGCAGGATTGGGAGCGGGGAACGGGGGAAGGGAGCAGGATTGGGAGTGGGGGAGGGGAGCAGGATTGGGAGCGGGGGCAGGAATGGGAGCGGGGAACGGGGGAAGGGAGCAGGATTGGGAGTGGGGGAAGAGGTCCGCATGGAGTATAAACAACAGCATTGACCAGTTTCTGTCCTGTAGATTCTACACGACGTTAAACTGAATGAATAAAATAAAGGGGATTGAGTCCAGAGTGACTCACAGTTACACGTGTTTCTCAATCTGTCCTTAGAGACACTCGGGGACTGGAATGTGAAAGATAACATCAAGGATTGAGATGAGGAGAAGGTTCTTCATTCGGAGGGTGATGAACCTGTGGAATTCTCGACCAGAGAAAGCTGAGGAGGCCAGGTCACTGAATAAATTTCAGAAGCAAATAGACTTCTCGACAGTCAAGGGTTATGGGGAGAATGCAGGAGTGTAGCATTGAGGATTAGCCAGGATCACATTGAATGGCGGAGCAGGCTTGAAGGGCCGAATGGCCTACTCCTGCCCCTATTTTCTATATTTCTATTTTGTGTGTGTGTTAGTTTGTGGCTCTGTGTACCACAGAACACATCAGGTAAAGGAAGCAATTTATTCCCCAACTGGGACCTTTATCCTTATCTGTGTCTCCGTGCTGTGACCTTGGGTTCCCTTTGTCAGAGTCGGACCAATTTTGTTGCAAATCATTGAATCCCAGCAGTGCCGAAGGAGTCCATTCGGCCCATCGGGTCGAAACCGACTCTCTGACCGAGCATTTCAACTAGGCCCTATTCCTGTAACCCCATGTATTTACCCCGCTAATTCTGGTCACCCTATTATAGAAACCCTACAGTGCAGAAGGAGGCCATTCGGCCCATCGAGTCTGCACTGACCACAATCCCACCCAGGCCCTACCCCCACATATTTTACCCACTAATCCCTCTAACCTATACATCCCAGGACTCTAAGGGGCAATTTTGTTTTTTTTTAACCTGGCCAATCAACCTAACCCGCACATCTTTGGACTGTGGGAGGGAACCGGAGCACCCGGAGGAAACCCACGCAGACACGAGGAGAATGTGCAAACTCCACGCAGACAGTGACCCGAGCCGGGAATCGAACCCGGGACCCTGGAGCTGTGAAGCAGCAGTGCTAACCACTGTGCCACCGTGCCTCCCTTATGGAAAGGATATTATTAAACTAGAAAGAGTGCAGAAAAGATTTACTAGGATGCTATTGGGACTTGATGGTTTGAGTTATAAGGAGAGGCTGAATAGACTGGGACTTTTTTCCCTGGAGCGTAGGAGGCTGAGGGGTGATCTTGTTGAGGTCTATAAAATAATGAGAGACACAGATCAGCTCGATAGTCAATATATTTTCCCAAAGGTAGGGGAGTCTAAAACTAGAGGGCATAGGTTTAAGGTGAGAGGGGAGAGATACAAAAGAGTCCAGAGGGGCAATTTTTTCACACAGAGGGTGGTGAGTGTCTGGAACAAGCTGCCAGGGGTAGTAGTAGAGGCGGGTACAATTTTGTCTTTTTAAAAGTGTTTAGACAGTTACATGGGTATAGAGAGATATGGGCCAAATGCGGGCAATTGGGACTAGCTTAGTGGTAAAAGCTGGGCAGCATGGACAAGCTGGGCCGAAGGGCCTGTTTCCATGCTGTAAACCTCTATGACTCTATCGCTGGTATTTTACGACTTCACTCGGGCGAGACTCTTAAAATCTAGCTGGAGGCCAACGGAGAATTCCATTCTGCGACGGGGCAGGCGTGTCGGGAAAATCCCAGCCCATGACTCTAACCCCCCCCTAACTCGCACACACCTTGGGACACTAAGGGGTAATTTAGCATGGCCAATCCACCCTAACCCGCACATCTACGGAAGGGTCTGTGCTGATCTGCAAAAAGCACCTTTGACAGGCAGAACATACACTAAATAGTGTCAATCGTCGGGGGAAATGAAGCATTTATTTAACTCTCTCTTGTGGGGCAGCAGTGTTTGCTCATGGGTCAGTGTACAGACACCTCCACACGTGGGCATTCACACGCCCTCACATTCACACTTGTACAATAATAACTTGAGGACACTTACTGGAGAAAGGATATACTGGCACTGGAGGGGGTGCAGAGGAGATTCACTAGGTTGATTCCGGAGTTGAGAGGGTTGGCTTATGAGGAGAGACTGAGTAGACTGAGGCTATACTCATTGGAATTCAGAAGAATGAGGGGAGATCTTATAGAAACATATAAGATTATGTTTCTAAGATAGAAGCAGGGAAGTTGTTTCCACTGGCGGGTGAAACTAGAACGAGGGGGCATAGCCTCAAAGTAAGGGGAAGCAGATTTAGGACTGAGTTGAGGAGGAACTTCTTCACACAAAGGGTTGTGAATCTGTGGAATTCCCTGCCCAGTGAAGCAGTTGAGGCTACCTCATTGAATGTTTTCAAGGCAAGGATAGATAAATTTTTGAACAGTAAAGGAATTAAGGGTTATGGTGAGCGGGTGGGTAAGTGGTGCTGAGTCCACGAAAAGATCAGCCATGATCTTATTGAATGGCGGAGCAGGCTCGAGGGGCCAGATGGCCTACTCCTGCTCCTAGTTCTTATGTCTCACACACATGGTGACTCAAACCCTCACTGGAAACTCGCCTCCATGTGGGGCGGGGGTTCTCACCCTGGGGGAATCGTTTGAATGTGGGGGGAGTTAATCAACAGGTCACTAGTGTGGAAATAGAAAAGATCAGGAGAGCCAATCCATAACCACCAAGAGCAAGAGTTCCCACCCTCCTTGTTACTAAGTCTAACATCCATCCCTGTCTCATTCAATCTACGAGCAGGATGAAAAATACTGGGCACGGCGCAGGAAAAATAACATGGCGGCCAAGCGATCGCGGGACGCCCGCAGGCTGAAGGAGAACCAGATCGCGATTCGTGCGGCCTTCCTGGAGAAGGAGAACTCTGCCCTGCGTCAGGAAGTGGCCGACCTTCGCAAGGAGCTCAGCCGGTGCAAGAACATCCTGTCGAAGTACGATGCCTGATGCGGACCCCCCCCCCACCGCCCCCACCCACCACCTCCCCACCCACCCACCCCCCCCCGGTGTGGGCACCGGTACTGAACAGCTACAAGGTGGATGGGTGCCCCGCTCTCTGAGGTGGCACTCACCAACCCCCCCCACCGTTCCCTGCCACTCCCACCCCTCCGCCCACCCCCTCCCTCCCTCCCTCCCACACACACACACACATCTAATGTTCTTCCACTGGAAGAGAGACTCATGGACTTTGTACATTAAATTCAGCGGGAGCAAAAGCCTTGCCTCACTTTTCGAAAAGGGCCCTGAATTTTTACCTGAAAAAATTTGCAGTACAATTTCTTTGAGTGCTGACCCACCTCCTTTCTGTCCCATTGTAACCCGACCCCCCCCCCCCCCGCCTCCTCCTCCTCCCCTCACCTCCTCCCCTCTCCATTCGCCCCCCCCCCCACCCCCTCAACACACAAAAAATGATTTATCAGATATTGTATTTCTTGTTTTTAAAAGAAAAAAGAAGAACTGTTTATCAGATATCGCTGAGTTTTATCAATCACCACAATGCAGTTAACCAGGCCCCTGACGTTGGGCGCCTGGTCTGATTCCCAGATCCTAACCGAAGTTTCTGGAAATCCGGGTTCCCCCCTCCCCCCACCTCCCCCCCCCCCCCCCCCCCCCTCCCCTCCCCCAGACGATGCATCCTCTGAGATGGTTATATATAATTTACATTTTTTTTGTTAACTGTGTTTCCATTTCCTGTGATGTGATTCTAATGTGTTTCTGGGAGTGAAGCAGCGATTTTTGTTTTTTTTTTCCCATCCTTGGTGGTGTTCGCCTTTTCAGATGCATGCTTGTTTATAAGAAGCTGAATAATTTCCTGTAATTTTTAAATTCCCGCGCCTCTCGACACAGTTCTAGTCTCCCTCGGTGTCGGGGCATGGTGTGCTGGGTTTGCTGTTTTTATCCTTTCTAACTGAGAGCAATAATTGTAATTAATGTCAGTGAAGGCGAGTCAGCTGTGCGCAAAAAATGGAAGCCCCCCTCCCCCCCTCCCACCCCCTCTCCCCCCCCCCCCCCCCCCCTCCCACCTCCCCCGGGCACTACCTCGAGGCCTGAGGAACAAGAACACCATTGGAGCCCGGGTTCTCCCCGAGAATGTGGAAGAGGGACTTGTTTCTTCATTTCCCCCAACGAACACGATAAAGTCCGATTTGAATCTATCGGGTATCGTCACCTGCGAGATAACCGAAGGCTCCCAAGGCCGAATAGCCGACTGACGATCCACTTTGTTAAGACCCGACGTGGAAAGATGAGTGGGTTCAGCGTACGCCCGAGACCTCCAGCAGAGAATCGACACCCCAATGGAGGGTCCAGAAGATCTTCCTTTTTTGTTTTAATATATAACTAATTTGGGTTTTGTTTGCAGGCCATGTGGGTATGTGGATTTGTTCCGATGAATGTAGCGGTGGTTGGTACAGAATTAGCAGAGGGAATGGTGTTGCTGTAAATGGTGATTAATCCCAGTTTCTGCCTATTCTATGGCCACCAAAAGAAGAGGTATTCTATATGATAACATTTATAGAGAGAATTATAAAGGTCCTATTTTGTACAGTATTTTTGGAATGGAATACTGACAAGTGTATTTTAAGAAATAAAGTTATATTATATATAGTGTATATTATAAAGAGACGTATAGATGACAGGACAGTATATTTCACTTTTCAATGGATTGAGAGCGCGAGCGAGAGGCTTTGCGATGAATGTTTGATGTTCGGGCAGGTGCCTGTATGTTTTAAAAGTCAGTGCTGCTCATTATTTTCTTGACAGAAGAGTATTTTTAAAAAGCAGTTTCTCTTCAGCACAGCTCCACAGCACAAGTCTGAGCTCTGTCTGTGTCTACAGAGTGGCCGGTATGGGAGGAATTTCACACTAACACAAGATTTGGGTCAGTGTATCTATCTGTCCTTGGAGTGTTCGATGGGGGATAGTGTAGAGGGAGCTTTACTCTGTATCTAACCCCGTGCTGTACCTGTCCTGGGAGTGTTTGATGGGGTAAGAAGTTTAACAACACCAGGTTAAAGTCCAACAGGTTTATTTGGTAGCAAAAGCCACACAAGCTTTCGGAGCTCCAAGCCCCTTCTTCAGGTGAGTGAGAATTCTATTCACAAACAGGACATATAAAGACACAAACTCAATTTACACGAAAAATGGTTGGAATGCAAATACTTACAACTAATCAAGTCTTTAAGAAACAAAACAACAAAGTCTTGTTTCTTAAAGACTTGATTAGTTGTAAGTATTCGCATTCCAACCATTATTCATGTAAATTGAGTCTGTGTCTTTATATGCCCTGTTTGTGAACAGAATTCCCACTCATCTGAAGAAGGGGCTTGGAGCTCTGAAAGCTTGTGTGGCTTTTGCTACCGAATAAACCTGTTGGATTTTAACCTGGTGTTGTTAAACTTCTTACTGTGTTTACCTCAGTCCAACGCCGGCATCTCCACATCGTGTTTGATGGGGACAGTGTAGAGGGAGCTTGACTCTATATCTAACCCCGTGCTGTTCCTGTCCTGGGAGTGTTTGATGGGGACAGTGTAGAGGGAGCTTTACTCTGTATCTAACCCCGTGCTGTACCTGTCCTGGGAGTGTTTGATGGGGACAGTGTAGAGGGAGCTTTACTCTGTATCTAACCCCGTGCTGTACCTGTCCTGGGAGTGTTTGATGGGGACAGTGTAGAGGGAGCTTTACTCTGTATCTAACCCCGTGCTGTCCCTGTCCTGGGAGTGTTTGATGGGGACAGTGTAGAGCGAGCTTTACTCTGTATCTAACCCCGTGCTGTCCCTGTCCTGGGAGTGTTTGATGGGGACAGTATAGAGGGAGCTTTACTCTGTATCTAACCCCGTGCTGTACCTGTCCTGGGAGTGTTTGATGGGGACAGTGTAGAGGGAGCTTTACTCTGTATCTAACCCCGTGCTATACCTGTCCTGGGAGTGTTTGATGGGGACAGTGTAGAGGGAGCTTTACTCTGTATCTAACCCCGTGCTGTCCCTGTCCTGGGAGTGTTTGATGGGGACAGTGTAGAGGGAGCTTTACTCTGTATCTAACCCCGTGCTGTACCTGTCCTGGGAGTGTTTGATGGGGACAGTGTAGAGGGAGCTTTACTCTGTATCTAACCCCGTGCTGTACCTGTCCTGGGAGTGTTTGATGGGGACAGTGTAGAGGGAGCTTTACTCTGTATCTAACCCCGTGCTGTACCTGTCCTGGGAGTGTTTGATGGGGACAGTGTAGAGGGAGCTTTACTCTGTGTCTAACCCCACGTTGTACCTGTCCTGAGAAAGTGCCTGAAAGTAATTGAGTGGGAAAAGTAACATGTCCCATTCCCTAACGTCACTCACCTTGACTAATGCGGCGACAGTACTATTTCTAGTCTTGTGCTATGGTTTGACTCCCTAAAGAAGAATTTTAAACGTTAGGTGCCGAAGTATTTGCCTGAGTGTCCTGGTAGAATAATGCCATGACAATGTAGGTTTCTCGTAAACTGTAAGACGGTCGGGTACATAAACAGATGGAACCAACACCTCAAGTTCAGCACGTGCATCTCAACAAACACCACGAATTCTGAGGAAAAAGCGTGTTCGGAATTTACAGTGGCTCAGTCAACATTTAAAAGGGAAACATTTGGGTGGGACCCACCGTTAGACAGAGCACAGTCAGGCTGGGGAAAGGCCGGTAGGAATGATGAGGAACCCGCAGCAAAGAGTGAATCAGTGTTCAGCCAGTTTAACTGTGATTAGAAAGAGGCAAATCAGACCTGATGGAGGATTCCCAAATCTTTAAGCTGTCCTTTCTCCATCAGGCACTGAGCGGCCCGTGCCGTATTTCCAGCACTTTCTGTTTTCATTGCACAATATGAAAAGAGGTTGAGGACTCTGTTGGATTTTAACTTCCCTGGTTAACCGGGAGCGGAGGTGCTCGTGCCCCAACATCTGGGCTAGAGTTTCCAGGTTCAAACCCCGCTTCAGGACTTAGAAATCATAGAATCATAGAAACCCTACAGTGCAGAAGGAGGCCATTCGGCCCATCGAGCCTGCACCGACCGCAATCCCACCCAGGCCCTACGCCCACATATTTACCCGCTAGCCTACACATCCTAGGACTCTAAGGGGCAATTTTTAACCTGGCCAATCAACCTAACCCGCACATCTTTGGACTGTGGGAGGAAACCGGAGCACCCGGAGGAAACCCACGCAGACACGAGGAGAATGTGCAAACTCCACACAGACAGTGACCCGAGCCGGGAATCGAACCCGGGACCCTGGAGCTGTGAAGCAGCAGTGCTAACCACTGTGCGACTTGATGGCCGCTAATGGTGCATTCATTAACGTGGCTGATTATCAGTCTGTAAATCTTTCCACTGAGCCTCCAGTGATACAGTAAGAAGTTTAACAACACCAGGTTAAAGCCCAACAGGTTTATTTGGTAGCAAAAGCCACAAGCTTTCAGAGCCTCAAGCCCCTTCTTCAGGTGAGTGGGCCCACTCATAGAAACATAGAAAAACTACAGCACAAAACAGGCCCTTCGGCCCCACAAGTTGTGCCGAACATATCCCTACCTTTTAGGCCTACCTATAACCCTCCATCCTATTAAGTCCCATGTGCTAATCCAGGAGTCTCTTAAAAGACCCTATTGAGTTTGCCTCCAGCACCACTGACGGCAGCCGATTCCACTCGCCCACCACCCTCTGTGTGAAAAACCTCCCCCTAACATTCCCCCTGTACCTACCCCCCAGCTGAAGAAGGGGCTTAAGGCTCCGAAAGCTTGTGTGGCTTTTGCTACCAAATGAACCTGTTGGACTTTAACCTGGTGTTGTTAAACTTCTTACTGTGTTTACCCCAGTCCAACGCCGGCATCTCCACATCGTGACCTCCAGTGATAGGCAGCGGCAAACCACTGGGGTACTTTGCCAGACAATCACGGACCAGTCCAACAGAAGTCCAACCTTGCCAACAGCCTCTTCGGACCCGGTACCTGAGGGAAAGGGAGGATTAGCCGGGGAGATTTGGTCAACTGGAAATAAAAGCACATTTGCTTTTCCCCACAGTTTTGTTTCAAACCCTGTAGAAATGTATTTGTGACTTAGACACTCCTTGCACACTCCTCCTAGTTTTGCACAGAATTGTCACTGAGTTTGTCTTGTAGAGAATAATGAATCTTCCCTGGGGGATGAGGTGTGACGATGCTACCTCAATGTTGGAGAAAGCTGGGGGGGGGGGGAGCGGGAGGCGAGGTTCAGGATTTGCACAGGGGAGTGCAGAGATCTGCATTCTTGATATAAAAGTAGGATTTGTATATTTAAGGAATGAGAAATTGTGGAGATTGAAGAAATGAAATCGAAACACAAAACACTGGAAATGCGCAGTAAATCCACCAGCCTCTAATGGTAATGACAGTTTGCCACACAACTCCACAAAGAGTTTCCAGCTGTCCTTTCTTTATCACAGATGACAGAGCCTGTTGTGTTTAAATTTTTTTTATTGTATATTCAGTAATCTGTCACGACGAATGAGCACATTTGTGAGAGGCTTTGTAAAGAGCTTCCAATCCAATCGTGAATGCTGTCTAGTCCAATGGCTTCAGGCTTACTAATTTTTAATAAGTTTACAAATGAAATGTTTTATTTTGCGGTGGAATGATTTTTTTTCCCAAAAGAGGTCAACCATTGTATTACTGGCAAAACGGTGAGGTGATTATTCAGTTAAGAGCGAGGAAATAGAATTACTTTCTGCTGTTTCTGACTGGATTACACTTACTGAGCAGCCCAATTCCAGCTATCTGTATTTGTAAAAGTGTTTAATAAATTCTTTTGCTGGCTTCATGATGCTGCTGTGTTTATTTTCCTCTTCATTAACCGCTCCCTGCCTCATCGCCACTGGAATTTTCCATCTCGGCGACACTTACACACGCCAACAACATGGAACACTTGCTGACAACATGGAACACGCACACACTTGGTGACAACATGGAACACGCGCACACGCTGGCAACACAGAACATTGACCCTCTGACAGTGCGGCACTCCCTCAGTACTGACCCTCTGACAGTGCGGCACTCCCTCAGCACTGACCCTCTGACAGTGCGGCACTCCCTCAGTACTGACCCTCTGACAGTGCGGCACTCCCTCAGCACTGACCCTCTGACAGTGCAGCACTCCCTCAGTACTGACCCTCTGACAGTGCGGCACTCCCTCAGTACTGACCCTCTGACAGTGCGGCACTCCTCAGTACTGACCCTCTGACAGTGCAGCACTCCCTCAGTACTGACCCTCTGACAGTGCGGCACTCCTCAGCACTGACCCTCTGACAGTGCGGTACTCCCTCAGTACTGACCCTCTGACAGTGCGGCACTCCCTCAGTACTGACCCTCTGACAGTGCGGCACTCCCTCAGTACTGACCCTCTGACAGTGCAGCACTCCCTCAGTACTGACCCTCTGACAGTGCGGTATTGAGGACTTTCTCCGCCCTGACTGTGCTGAAGTCTCTGGAATCAGCGCAGCAGGAAATGTACCTTGTTTACAGAAGAATTTCCAATGGAGCCTGATCCAGTTACCGTACTGTATCACCATTAAAGCAAATATTCACTATCCACTCTTCAGGTCTGCTTGCTGTTTTGCTCTTGTCGGCGACAACATCAGCAGCCAAGCTTCACCAGAGCCCCCTGCTCACTAATCTTCACTTTGTCACTGTCAGCCTCACCGTGTCTGACGCCCACTCCGCGAGGAGTGCTTTCTGCCCCCTCACTTTTCCCCTTCAAGCTTTCAATCTGTTCACTGCTGCTGGGAACGGTGGATCCTGTCAGGAATTCTACTCTGTGTGTGCACCAGTGACGTGCTGTTCTCCAGATCATTCCTGGGCATCAGTCGGAGGAACCGGTGACCAGAATCATAGAATCCCTGCAGTGCTGAAGGAGGCCATTCAGCCCATCGTATCCTCACCAACCACAATCCCACCCAGGCCTATTCCCGTAACCCCACATATTTACCCTGCTAATCATCCTGACACTAAGGGGAATTTAGCACAGCCAATCAACCTAACCCCGCACATCTTTGGAGTGTAGGAGGAAACTTTGGAGTGTAGGAGTGTAGGAGTCCAAAGATGTGCGGGTTAGGTTGATTGGCCAGGTTAAAAAATTGCCCCTTAGAGTCCTGGGATGCGTTGGTTAGAGGGATTAGCGGGTAAATATGTGGGGATAGGGCCTGGGTGGGATTGTGGTCGGTGCAGACTCGATGGGCCGAATGGCCTCCTTCTGCACTGTAGGGTTTCTATGATTTCTATGATTTCTATGAAACCGGAGCACCCGGAGGAAACCCACGCAGACACCGGGGAGAATGTGCAGACTCCACACAGACAGTGACCCGAGTCGGGAATCGAACCCGGGTCCCTGGTGCTGTGAGGCAGCAGTGCGAACCACTGTGCCACCAAGATTAAATAACTGGGGTAAGGGAAAACCATCCTTTATATTTGAATTTGATTTGATTTATTATTGTCACATGTATTAACACACAGTGAAAAGTGTTGTTTCTTGCGCGCTGTACAGACAAAGCATACCGTTCATAGAGAAGGAAACGAGAGAGTGCAGAATGTAGTGTTACAGTCATAGCTCAGGTGTAGAGAAAGATCAACTTAATGCAAGGTAGGTCCATTCAAAAGTCTGACAGCAGCAGGGAAGAAGCTGTTCTTGAGTCAGTTGGTAGGTGACCTCAGATTTTTGTATCTTTTTCTCGACTGAAGAAGGTGGAAGAGAGAATGTCCGGGGTGCGTGGGGTCCTTAATTATGCTGGCTGCTTTGCCAAGGCAGTGGGAAGTGTAGACAGAGTCAATGGATGGGAGGTTGGTTTGCGTGATGGATTGGGCTACATTCATGACCCTTTGTAGTTCCTTGCGGTCTTGGGCAGAGCAGGAGCCAAACCAAGCTGTGATACAACCAGAAAGAATGCTTTCTATGGTGCATCTGTAAAAGTTGGTGAGAGTTGTAGCTGACATGCCAAATTTCCTTCGTCTTCTGAGAAAGTAGAGGCGTTGGTGGGGCTTTCTTAACTATAGTGTCGGCATGGGGGACCAGGACAGGATGTTGGTGATCTGGACACCAAAAAACTTGAAGCTCTCAACCCTTTCTACTTTGTCCCTGTTGATGTAGACAGGGGCATGTTCTCCTTTACGCTTCCTGAAGTCGATGACAATCTCCTTCGTTTTGTTGATATTGAGGGAGAGATTATTGTTGCCGCACCAGTTCACCAGATTCTCTATCTCATTCCTGTACTCTGTGTTCTCTGTATTCCAGGAAATCCTCCTCCATCGCATTGCTACCAGTTTGGTGAGCCCAGTCAATATGCAGGTTGAAGTCACCCATGATAACTGCTGTCCCCTCACTGCGCATCTCTAATGTCCTGCCTGATGCCATCCCCAACCTCACTACCGCTGACTGGTCTCCCACAAGTGTTTTTTTGTCCTTTGGTGTCCCGCAGCTCCACCCATACAGATTCCACATTGTCCAGGCTAATGTCCTTCCTTCCTTACTATTGCATTAATCTACTCTTCAACCAGCAACGCTACCCCACCCCACTTTCCTATCCGTTTATCTTTCCTGAATATTGAATATCCCTGGATGTTGAGTTCCCTGGTCACCCTGGAGCCAGGTCTCCGTGATCCCAATTACATCATATCCGTCAATGACTGTGCAGTTAATTCATCCGCCTTATTACAAACACTCCTCGCATCGAGACACAGAGCCTTCAGGCTTGTTTTTTTTGGCATTTTTGCCCTCTTAGAATTATGATGTAATGTGGCTCCTTTTTGTCTTCGGTTTCTCCGCCTTCCACTTTTCCCCTTCCTGCCTTTTGTTTCTGTCCCCACTTTACTTCCCCCTGATTTCCTGCATTGGTTTCTGCCCCTCTGTGTGAGGATTGGCTGGGATTGGGGGAAGGACTGTTCCGGAAGGAGGGATTCCAGAATATCCCCTTCAAAAAGTCAGCCAGAAACTGCCCAGGCTACATTTGCAGATGACACCAAGATTGGGAGGTTAATAATGAAGGTTACAGGAAGATCTAGCTGGGTTGGTCAGCTGGGCAGAGCAGTGGCAGGTGGGATTTAACCCTGACAAGTGTGAGGTGATGCACTTTGGTATAAGTAACAAGACGAGGGAGTATTTAATGAATGGCAGGACGCTGGGAAGCTCGGAGGGAACAGAGAGACCGTGGGGTAATTATTCACTCATCCCTGAAGGAGGCAGAGCGGGTGAATAGGGTAATTAAGAAGGCAAATGAGACACTTGCTTTTATCAGTCATAGAATCATAGAAACCCTACAGTGCAGAAGGAGGCCATTCGGCCCATCGAGTCTGCACCGACCACAATCCCACCCAGGCCCTACCCCCACATATTTTACCCGCTAATCCCTCTAACCTACGCATCCCAGGACTCGAAGGGGCAATTTTTAACCTGGCCAATCAACCTAACCCGCACATCTTTGGAGTGTGGGAGGAAACCGGAGCACCCGGAGGAAACCCACGCAGACACGAGGAGAATGTGCAAACTCCACACAGACATACGAACATAAGAAATAGGATCAGGAGTCGGCCATCTAGCCCCTCGAGCCTGCCCCGCCATTCAACAAGATCATGGCTGATCTGAAGCGAATCAGTTCCACTTACCCGCCTGCTCCCCATATCCCCTAATTCCCTTATCGATCAGAAAACTATCTACCCGTGATTTAAACATATTCAACGAGGAAGCCTCCACCACTTCAATGGGCAGAGAATTCCAGAGATTCACTACCCGAGGAGAATGTGCAAACTCCACACAGACAGTGACCCGAGCCGGGAATCGAACCCGGGACCCTGGAGCTGTGAAGCAGCAGTGCTAACCACTGTGCTACCGTGCCGCCCAGTCATGGCATGGAGTATAAGACCATGCAAACGCTACGACAACGGATGAATGGACACCACTGGACCATCACCAGGCAAGAGTGTTCCCTTCCTGTCGGGGAACACTTCAGCGGTCACGGACATTCGGCGTCTGATCTTCGGGGAAGCGTTCTCCAAGGCGGCCTTCACGACACACGACAACGCAGAGTCGCTGAGCAGAAACTGATAGCCAAGTTCCGCACACATGAGAACGGCCTCAACCGGGATCTTGGGTTCATGTCACACTATCTGTAACCCCCACCATTTGGCCTGGGTGTACCAAATCCTACTAACTGTCCTGTCTGGAGACAATACACATCTCTTTAACCTGTGCTTAACCCTCTCTCCACTCACGTTGTCTGTACCTGTAAAGAATTGATTACCTGTAAAGACTCGCATTCCAACCATTATCTTACAATTGAGTTTGTGTCTATATATGCCCTGCTTGTGAACCCAACTCTCCACTCACCTGAGGAAGGAGCGGCGCTCCGAAAGTTCGTGACACCAAATAAACCTGTTAGACTTTAACCTGGTGTAAGACTTCTTACTGTGGAGTATCAGAGCAAGGAGATAATATTGGAGTTGTACAGAGTGTTGGTGAGGCCACAGCTGGAGCAGTGTGTGCAGTTCTGGTCACCTCACTATAGGAAGGATGTGATTGCACTGGAGGGAGTACAGAGGAGATTCACCAGGGTGTTGCCTGGGACGGAGCATTTGAGCGATAAGGAGAGATACTTGGACTATTTTCTTTAGAGCAGTGAGGGCTGAGGGGACATGATTGAGGTGTATATGATTATGAGGGGTATGGACAGAGTGAGCCGGGAGCAGCTGTTCCTCTTGGTTGAGGGGTCAGTAGGGGTCATGAGGGGGCAGCGTTTTCAGGTGAGGGGCAGGAGATTCAGAGGGGATTTGAGAAAAAAACTTTTTCACTCAGAGGGTGGTGGGAATCTGGAATGCGCTGCCTGGGAAGGTTGTGGAGGCTGGAAACCTTACAACCTTTAAAAAATATTTGAATGAGCACTTGAAATATCTGAACATTCAGGGATGTGGGACAAGCGCAGGAAAATGGGATCAGCGCGATATTAGTGGTAGATATTGTTGGTGCCGATTCGATGGGTCGAAGGGTCTTTTCTGCACTGTCCAACTCTATAACAGCCACAACCAGGAGGCTGAGGAGGGGCAATGGAGGGTCCTGGGAGGTCCTTTAAATTCCGGGGTGAGGGGGCTCCTGCCTGCCTGACAGCCCCCTCCCCCCCTTCCCAGGCACCCAATAACTGAGGTTAATAAACTCCAAACACGATGCTGAATCCCATCCACAAATCAATCATGGAATTCAGGTCACTGATTCACCACAGAATTTGCAGCACGGACCAATAAAGATCCAGTCAAAGATTTCATGCCTCAATTCTTAAATGTGAAGCTTGAATAAAGAAGTGCCTTTATTAATTAACCTGAAACCTCTGAGGGTTCCAATTAGTGGCATCTACTTGCTGTATCCCATTGTGAGGGAGGTTACAATGTGCAGCCAGTGAACACTCTGTGATGTCAAACACTCAAAACAATATATTCCATTCCTAACCTGGACCAATTGAGCTGACCTGGGTTAAGAGATGGGATGTGGGGGTGGAACATAGAGAGGGGGTAAATCACCCAGCGCTTCTGTGCCTGGCGTTGTGGGTAGCACCGTGCGTTACTGGGTGAGAATCAGGCTCTGTGTTTGTGACCCCTCCTGGTATAAACCAGGTTACACATGAAGAGCGGCCCCTGTGTGGGGGGCTGCAGGGAGGCAGTGAACTTGAGCAGCAGTGAGTCAGTGGCTTTGGGAAAGGCAGGGTGTAATACCTCAGTGGGCCACACGATGGGGCTGATTTGCACTCAAACCGCTCACTCAGGCTCTCTCGTCTCATTGAATCCCTGACGAGGCCATTCAGCCCATCCGGCCTGGACCGACTCTCTCTGACAGAGTATCTTACCCAGGTGCTTTCCCCCACCTTATCCCCGTAACCCCACACATTTACCGTGGCTAATCCATCGAATCTTACACACCTTCTCGTGGAAGTGGAAATGACTCGGGTTGGGAAGCATTTTCCGATCAGGGCCATTGTGATCTCCTGGACTCGTTTCGATCGCCTCAGGGGGTCGGAGAGGAATTTCCCAGATTTTTTTTTCCCCATATTGGCCCTGGGGTTTTTCACTCTGGGTTTTCGCCTCTCCCTGGAGATCACATGGTCTGGAATGGGGGGGTGGGGGTGATTTAATAGGTTGTAATGAACAAAGCATCGTAGCTGTGAGGGACAGCTCGGTGGATAGGATATTAGGATGTAGATAGGCTGGAAAATTGGGCGGGGATCCTGGATTCAGGATTCAATCCTGGACCGGGGAGCGGCGCGGGCTTGGAGGGCCGAAGGGCCTGTTCCTGTGCTGTATTGTTCTTTGTTCTTTGGGAGGAAACCAGAACACCCGGAGGAAATACATAGAAAGAGGCCATTTGGCCCATCGAGTCTACACTGACCACAATCCCACCCAGGCCCTATTCCCATAACCCTAATTTCTTACCCAACTAATCCCCCTGACACTAAGGGGCAATTTAGCATGGTCAATCCACCTAACTCGCACATCTTTGGACTGTGGGAGGAACCCGGAGCACCCGGAGGAAACCCACGCAGGCACGGGGAGAATGTGCAAACTCCACACAGACTGTCACCCAAGGCCGGTATTGAACCCGGGTCCCTGGCGCTGTGAGGCAGCAGTGCTAACCACTGTGCCACCGTGTCAGTCTTTGTGAATCTGTATCTGGGAGAGAATGAGAGAGGGCGACAGAGAGAGAATCCTGTTAACTTGGAATCTGAAGGATTCCTTTGATTAGGTTAAATATGAAGCCATTTTATTATCATAATATAATTAATGCTTAATATCATTAGCGTACAATAAACATCAGACCAGTGAGACGGTTGTGGAACGGATCCCGTTGTTCTCTCCGCTTCTGAAGATGACCCGGTTTCACGTTGCCGCACCCTCAGTGGATTATCCAGCAGATCATGATTCACCCACCAAGGTAGATAGTGAATCTTTGCAGCCAGTTAAACTAAACGGCCCCTAATCAACAGACATGAGCAAGCACTGTCCAGCGGGCACTGTCCAGCAAGTACTGTCCAGCAAGCACTGTCCAGCGAGCACTGTCAAGTGGGCACTGTCCAGTAAGCACTGTCCAGCGGACACTGTCCAGCAAGTACTGTCCAGCAAGCACTGTCCAGCGGGCACTGTCAAGCGGGCACTGTCCAGCGGGCACTGTCAAGCGGGCACTGTCCAGCGGACACTGTCAAGCGGGCACTGTCCAGTAAGCACTATCCAGCGGGCACTGTCAAGTGGGCACTGTCCAGTAAGCACTGTCCAGCGGGCACTGTCCAGCAGGCACTGTCCTGTGGGCACTGTCCAGCAAACACTGTCCAGCAAGCACTGTCCAGTGGGCACTGTCCAGTAAGCACTGTCCAGCAGGTACTGTCCAGCAGACACTGTCAAAGAACAAAGAACAGTACAGCACAGGAAACAGGCCCTTCGGCCCTCCAAGCCTGTGCCGCTCCTTGGTCCAACTAGACCAATCGTTTGTATCCCTCCATTCCCAGGCTGCTCATGTGACTATCCAGGTAAGACAGCAAACACTGTCCAGTGGGCACTGTCCAGCAAACACTGTCCAGTGGGCACTGTCCAGCAGACACTGTCCAGCGGGCACCCAGGAGAGTGATCTGGACTTTATAAAAGTCTCTGGGCTATGGAACATTTCACAAACTCTCTGCGCTGGTTTTCCGGCCACACTCACCCCAACACCAGGAAATTCTGCCCAGGGCCAATGGACCTTTGCATGGTCCTGTCCTTCCTGCGACCATTCCCGTGGTGGGTGGGACGGGAAAACCCCCCAAAGTGTCCCAAATACAAACCAGTGAAGTATTTTTGAAATGGCACTCTTGTCATCTAAAAAACGTGGCAGTTGATTGGGCAGCATGGTGGCACAGTGGTTAGCACTGCTGCCTCACAGCGCCAGGGACCCGGGTTCGATTCCCAGCTCGGGTCACTGTTTGTGTGGAGTCTGCACGTTCTCCCCGTGTCTGCGTGGGTTTCCCCCGAGTGCTCTGGTTTCCTCCCACAGTCCAAAGATGTGTGGGTTAGGTTATTTAGCCGTGAGAAATTGCCCCTTCGTGTCAGGGGGACTAGCTCGGTTAAATGTATGTGGATAGGGCCTGGGTGGGATTGTGGTCGGCGCAGACTCGATGGGCCAAATGGCCTCCTTCTGCACTGTAGGGATTCTATGGATTCTATGGATTCTATGGAAGTTCAAACTGTCTGTTTTAGTTCGGGAATATTTATTGGTCTGCACATTGGAGAAATCCCTCTTGCTTTATTTCGAATAGTGCACAGGGTGGGGGGTCTTTTATGGTGATTGAAAGGGTCTCACTTCAAAAAGCAGCACCTGTGCCACTGCAGCACTCCCTCAGTATTGCCCAGAGTTTCAGAGACAGAGTTGAGGCTGCTATTCACTGAGCCAGGACTGACGCACATCTTTGTGACTCTATTGTTGTGATGATACTGTGCCTGTAAAAAATGTGTTTCAATCATGTTTCTCTACAGGTTTTTCAAGCAGCTTCTAGCATTTTACTGGCACCGTGTTGTCTGTAACTGGTGTCCTGTATTGTTACTGAGGCAGTATGAATGACATCATGTTTATTTTAAATCTGGACTGATGCATAGTCCTGGGGTTTTATGGTCCTTTGGGGGTTGCTGATTGGAGCTTGATTTTGGGATGATTGACAGGTGAGGTTATTCACTTTGGAGGAAATAATAGCAAATTGGATTATTATCTAAATGGAAAAAAATTACAACATGCTACTGTGCAAAGGGACCTGGGGGCCCTTGTGCATGAGACGCAAAAACCCAGTCTGCAGGTGCAACAGGTGATCAAGGCGGCAAATGGGATAGAACATAGAACAGTACAGCACAGAACAGGCCCTTCGGCCCACGATGTTGTGCCGAGCTTTATCTGAAACCAAGATCAAGCTATCCCACTCCCTATCATCCTGGTGTGCTCCATGTGCCTATCCAATAACCGCTTAAATGTTCCTAAAGTGTCTGACTCCACTATCACTGCAGGCAGTCCATTCTACACCCCAACCACTCTCTGCGTAAAGAACCTACCTCTGACATCCTTCCTATATCTCCCACCACGAACCCTATAGTTATGCCCCCTTGTAATAGCTCCATCCACCCGAGGAAATAGTCTTTGAACGTTCACTCTATCTATCCCCTTCATCATTTTATAAACCTCTATTAAGTCTCCCCTCAGCCTCCTCCACTCCAGAGAGAACAGCCCTAGCTCCCTCAACCTTTCCTCATAAGACCTACCCTCCAAACCAGGCAGCATCCTGGTAAATCTCCTCTGCACTCTTTCCAGCGCTTCCACATCCTTCTTATAGTGAGATGTTGGCCTATATCACAAGGGGGATAGAATATAAAAGCAGAGATGTCTTGCTGCATCTGTACAGGGCATTGGTGAGGCCGCAGCTGGAATACTGTGTGCAGTATTGGTCCCCTTATTTGCGGAAGGATATATTGGCCTTGGAGGGAGTGCAGAGAAGGTTCACCAGATTGATACCAGAGATGAGGGGTGTTGATTATGAGGAGAGACTGAGCAGATTGGGTTTGTATTCGTTGGAATTTAGAAGGCTGAGGGGGGATCTTATAGAGACCTATAAGATAATGAAGGGGCTGGATAGGGTAGAGGTGGAGAGATTCTTTCCACTTAGAAAGGAAGCTAGAACTAGAGGGCACAGCCTCAAAATAAAGAGGGGTCAGTTTAGGACAGAGTTGAGGAGGAACTTCTTCTCTCAGAGGGTGGTGAATCTCTGGAATTCTCTGCCCACTGAAGTGGTGGAGGCTACCTCGTTGAATATGTTTAAATCACGGATAGATGGATTCCTGATCGGTAAGGGAATTAGGGGATATGGGGATCAGGCGGGTAAGTGGAACTGATTCGCTTCAGATCAGCCATGATCTTATTGAATGGCGGGGCAGGCTCGAGGAGCTGGATGGCCTACTCCTGCTCCTATTTCTTATCTTCTTATGTTCTTAGGTGATACCTGGGGTCAGTTTCTTTCCACAGAAAAGTCCAGATTTTTAGTTTTGTTTTTCAGTCTGAGTTGGAGTGCAGCAACAGCACTTTTCCCCTCTCTGGGGCTGGAGTCTTTCGTTTCATTTTCTCAGATGCGGTTTGGATTGAGACAGAAAGCAACGTCTCTTGTTTTGCCCTCTCTCTGGAGTTGGAAATTCTACTGTCTGTGAGTTGCTGTTAGGAGCTGGCGGAGGCAGGCAGTGTCTCTGTCTGTCTCTCTCTCTCTCCAGAGGTACGCTGAAAGTTCCAGGACTGGGAAGCCTCAGAGATTTGATCCAACATTCAAAGGACCAATTCACAGCGGGTGTTAAAAAGCTGCAAACTCCAGCATCATGGGAGCATACTTGTTTTTATGCCAAGTTTATAAAGGGCTGTATGTCTCTGGGATTGTGTTTGACTTGGAACAACATAGATAGCTAGCTGTTAAAGTTTATAGTGTATCATGTTTGAATCTTGTAATTGGCAAAAGTTATGCGAATTCTTTTTATTATATTTTAACTGTGTTCTTAAATAAACTCTGTTTGGTAAAAGCTTCCTGGTGGATCACTTGAATCATACCTGGAGTGAAACATTTTTATGCTCATCCATGCTAAAATCAAATGTAAAAGTTAGAGTCTAGGCTAACTTCATAAAACGCATTGGCGGTTTCTGGTCTGGGTCTTAACAATTGTCATTTAAATTTTGGCCTTTCCAACTCAGCCACAAAGAGAATCTGTCAGCACTTTCTCATGGTGATATAATAGTCACAGTTTAAAACTGGGCAATCGCTGAACTCTATGTTGTAATCGTAGTAGAGGTGAACATTAGGAGGAGAATGGTGGGGCCCACCATAGAATCCACATTCCTCCAACGACAGCTCCAGTGGCAGCAGGGACTCTGGGGAGTGAGACTGATCCTTGAAGACATTGAGTCTGGTGCTCGCGATGCCGGTTCGATCCCGGATTCGGTCAATCAGTCCGGACACTTTCATGTGGGAATAGATCATTTCTCGGAAGTGGCCAGGATGGGACTTCATTCTGTTGAAGGTTATGATCTGGAGTTGCAGAGAAATATACCTAGTGGGAGGGAAGTGATAAAGATACAAGCTGGTGATGAAACAGGCAGAAAGGGGACGGTGTTTAAAGCAACCCCACGGAATCACCGAGATATTCACAGCCACGGTAACTGGCATTCCCCTCCCCCAATAGCATCCAGTTCTTGGGGTGAATTCGGAGGTGTGGAAGAAAAGGGAGAGAAGGAAATGAGGGTTGAGGCAGCTCACAGTTCCAAACCTAGTGGGGTTGGAGTGGGGGGGTCGGTGGTAGGGGGTGTGGAGGGATGTGTGTGTCATTGGCCTAGTGTTGCAGAGACCCAGCCTGAGAACATGGGTCCAAATACCACCATAGGGTAGCGGGCGGAATTTCAATTCAATTCATAAACCTGAAATATAAAGTGAGCCTCAGTAATGATGACATCAAAACTATCATCACCTGATGTAAAAACCAATCTGGTTCACTAATGTCCTTAAGGGAAGGAAATCTGCCGTCCTTACCTGGTCTGACCTACACGTGACTCCAGACCCACAGCAGTGTGGTTGACTCTCAACTGCACTTAGTTCAAGGGGATGGGTAACAAATGTTGGCCTTGCCAGCGATGCCACAACCCATGAGAGAGTTGAGACTAAACCAGTCTTTTGTAAAGGTTCAACATACTTTCCTTGTTTTATTTGTAATGCCACAAATCTGATCTCCTCACGGTTCAGAATACTTTCAAGATTTTATTAATCGGCAAGTTTCCTCCTCTGAACTTTCAATATTGTGAAGGTAGTGTTCCTTTAAGAGATTTTTTTAAAATCATGATCTCTGCAGCTCACAGCCTTAGGTGATGTCATTGTGGGAGGAGAAAAAGAAACTGTGTGCTGGTCCTATGACAAGGGTTGGTTTTAGTTTGGTTTTGGCTGCATCGTGTTAGAAGTTTGGCTGAAAGAAGTCTCTCTGTCTGATTTTGGTTTGAAAGTTTTCCCAGTTAGCTGAAAGCACAGCTTATTGCCACCCTGTGGTAAAGAATCTGTGTTTTGGGGAGCTGATGATTACAAGCTGCTCTGAGTTTTCAAGAACATTTAAAATCAGCACTCAACCCAGGGAACATGATTCCAGTATCATGTGAGCTTCAGCCTGTGCAGTGATAAACCTGTTTACAGGGTTTTGTTTATTGGATTTTGGTTTTAATTGGAACATATTAGAGATATTCATTAAGAGTTCGACATTATAGTGATTGTTTTGCTTCTTGTTTGTAATTGTTAAAAGTCCTTGCGAATTTTCTTACTATACATGTTAACTATATTCTTAAATAAACCTTGTTTCATAAAAGCTCCCTAGTGGGTCATTTGAATCACACCTGTGGGGAAACATCTCATGCTTATTCTAGCCAAGTCCAAGATGCAAAGCTTTTGATTCAGGCAGGCTTCATAAAACACTTTGAAGTTTCTAACCTGAACCATAACAATACGTAGCCTGGTTCTCACTGGTATTATCAGTCTGTCCTTTGCGCCCTTTTCCTGCCTCACCTTATTCTCTATCTCTTTCATCATTCATAGAAACATAGAAACATAGAAAAACTACAGCACAAACAGGCCCTTCGGCCCCACAAGTTGTGCCGAACATATCCCTACCATTTAGGCCTACCTATAACCCTCCATCCTATTAAGTCCCATGTACTCATCCAGGAGTCTCTTAAAAGACCCTATTGAGTTTGCCTCCACCACCACTGATGGCAGCCAATTCCACTCACCCACCACCCTCTGTGTGAAAAACTTACCCCTAACATCTCCCCTGTACCTACACCCCAGCACCTTAAACCTGTGTCCTCTCGTAGCAGCCATTTCCACCCTGGGAAAAAGCCTCTAAGAGTCCACCCGATCTATGCCTCTCAACATCTTATATACCTCTATTAGGTCTCCTCTCATCCTACGTCTCTCCAAGGAGAAAAGACCGAGCTCCCTCAGCCTATCCTCATAAGGCATGCCACTCAATCCAGGCAACATCCTTGTAAATCTCCTCTGCACCCTTTCAATCATTTCCACATCCTTCCTGTAATGAGGCGACCAGAACTGAGCACAGTACTCCAAGTGGGGTCTGACGAGGGTCTTATATAGCTGCATCATTATCCCCGGACTCCTAAACTTAATCCCTCGATTGATAAAGGCCAGCACACCATACGCCTTCTTAACCACCTCCTCCACCTGTGGGGCCGATTTTAGAGTCCTATGGACCCGGACCCCAAGGTCCTTCTGATCCTCTACCCAACTGAGAGTCTTTCTCTTTATATTGTACTCCTTCATCCCATTCAACCTGCCAAATTGGACCACGACGCATTTATCTGGGTTGAAGTCCATCTGCCACTTCTCCGCCCAGTCTTGCATCCTATCTATGTCCCTCTGTAACTTCTGACATCCCTCCAGACTATCCACAACCCCACCAACCTTCGTATCGTCGGCAAACTTACCAACCCATCCCTCCACTTCCTCATCCAGGTCATTTATGAAAATGACAAACAGCAAGGGTCCCAGAACAGATCCCTGGGGCACACCACTGGTGACCGACCTCCATTTAGAAAAAGACCCATGATAGAACCTCTATCCAAATACCATTGCAGATTAACCAGCGATTCTCATTTCACCTCCCCAGACTGAAGAGAGTGGGCATTTCTGGGTTTGTTTTTGAGGTCATGCTACATAAAAGTACCATCAAAATGCAACATGGACTGCACCTTAATTCGGAGATCTCTGTAGGTTTCCACAGTCCCACCCGACACCCTGGACAAGTTGTCAAGACTTCCTTCGTAATTGTCAGACAGTTTTCAAATTCCTTTCTCGCTTCACTTTCCTCCATGTCTTCCCTTATTGTAATTTTGGCATTGCTTTCTCCGACATCTTCCATTTCACCCTCTTCCTCCTCTTCCTCCTCTTCTTCACTGTTACTTTGAAGAAACCTTTAAGGAAGATTTCAGTCTTAAATTTGTAGATAAGAAGCAATCACCGGACATGACGATGAGGTTACTAGATCGGTTTGCAATCTGGTCTCTCTGAGTGTATTGAAGTGCAGCATTAGTGCAAGCTTACACCATTACTGTAACAAACAGGTACAGTTTACAGGCAACCTGAATCCAAAGTCACGTGGAGCGAGGGAATCTGACTATGCAAAGCCCAAAGTCAGTTTAGGCCTTAATTCTCGATTTACATCCCAAAGTTTGGCATTAGTGCCACCATAAATCCATAATAAACTTGTGATGTAAAGGCGTCCAATGATGCATAAACTCATGGATGACCTTTTACACCCGGAATCAGTTAATAAACTTCAAATACGGCCAGAATATTTGTTTAAGTCTCAAATTCTTGGGCACCTGTATTTCCAATTCCAAGTAAGGTAAAATCTTTTCAGTTTCCTGGTGGCTTATTGCATTCATAGTGTAACCATAAAGTTGACATTTGGTTCTCTGTGCCTGAATTGATTTTAGTTGGGAAAGTGGCTACAATTGCATCTTGATTGAAATAGTGTGGGTTCCACAGAGGCAGAGAAAATGACAGCGTGTCAAATGAGGAAGGACAGTCTTCAGTAGTAATATTCTATAAAATGATGAGGTCTATAAAATAATGAGGGGTATAGTTAAGGTAGATAGTCAACATCTTTTCCCAAACGTAGGGGAGTCTAAAACTAGAGGGCACAGGTTTAAGGTGAGAGGGGAGAGATACAAAAGTGTCCAGAGGGGCAATTTTTTCACACAGAGGGTGGTGAGTGTCTGGAACAAGCTGCCAGAGGTAGTAGTAGAGGCGGGTACAATTTTGTCTTTTAAAAAGCATTTAGACAGTTACATGGGTAAGGTGGGTACAGAGGGATATGGGCCAAACGCGGACAATTGGGACTAGCTTAGTGGTTACAAAAAAAGGGGCGGCATGGACAAGTTGGGCCGAAGGGCCAGTTTCCATGCTGTAAACCTCTGTGACTCCATGACTCTACCGTGTGGAATATTTTGCCCTCAGTCACTCTTTGTACTCGCGTCTGGAAACTGGCCTTTTGCTGAATGGGAAGGTATCTTTGAAACTGCACCTGAGCAGCATTAACCAATAGCTTGAAAGTGGCGTCACAAAGTAGACAGGATGGTGAAGAAAGTATTTAGCACACAGGCCCTCAACAGTCAGAGCACTGAGTACAGGAGTTGGGACATTATGTTACAGTTGTATACGTCATTGGTGAGGCCGCACTTAGAAGTATTGTGTCCATTTTGGGTTACCCTGTTATAGGAAAGACATTGATAAACTGGAAAGAGTGCGGAGAAGATTTATGAGGATGTTGCCAGGACTAGTGGGGCCTGAGTTATAGGGAGCAGTAGGCCAGGCTCGGACTTTATTCCTTGGAACGTAGGAGAATGAGGGCTGACCTTATTGAGGTCTATAAAATCATGAGGGGCATCGATAGGATGAACGCACATTGGGCAGAATTTTATGGCCTCGCTCGTAAATCCCACCGGAGATCAACAGACCTTTCCATGGTCCACCCCTTGCCCGTTCCAATTCCCGTGGCAGGCGGGATGGTAAAATTCTGTCCATAGTATTTTTCCCAGGGCATGGGGATTGAAAACTAGAGGACATAGGTTTAAGGTGAGAGGGAAGGGATTTAAAAGGGACCTGAGGGTAACTTCTTCACGCAGAGGGTGGCGCGTGTATGGAATGAGCTGCTGGAGAAAGTGGTTGAGGCGGGTACAATAGCAACACTTAAAAATCATTTGGATAAGTACATGGATGGGAAAGGATTAGTGGCTTAGAGGCCCCTTTTAAGGGGCATCTGGACAAATACATGAATAACATAGAACATAGAACATTACAGCGCAGAACAGGCCCTTCGGCCCACGATGTTGCACCGACCAGTTAAAAAAAAACTGTGACCCTCCAACCTAAACCAATTTCTTTTCGTCCATGAACCTATCTACGGATCTCTTAAACGCCCCCAAACTAGGCGCATTTACTACTGATGCTGGCAGGGCATTCCAATCCCTCACCACCCTCTGGGTAAAGAACCTACCCCTGACATCGGTTCTATAACTACCCCCCCTCAATTTAAAGCCATGCCCCCTCGTGCTGGATTTCTCCATCAGAGGAAAAAGGCTATCACTATCCACCCTATCTAAACCTCTAATCATCTTATATGTTTCAATAAGATCCCCTCTTAGCCGCCGCCTTTCCAGCGAAAACAATCCCAAATCCCTCAGCCTCTCCTCATAGGATCTCCCCTCCATACCAGGCAACATCCTGGTAAACCTCCTCTGCACCCTCTCCAAAGCCTCCACATCCTTCCTGTAATGTGGGGACCAGAACTGCACACAGTACTCCAAGTGCGGCCGCACCAGAGTTGTGTACAGTTGCAACATAACGCTACGACTCCTAAATTCAATCCCCCTACCAATAAACGCCAAGACACCATATGCCTTCTTAACAACCTTATCTACTTGATTCCCAACTTTCAGGGATCTATGCACACATACACCTAGATCCCTCTGCTCCTCCACACTATTCAAAGTCCTCCCGTTAGCCCTATACTCAACACATCTGTTATTCCTACCAAAGTGAATTACCTCACACTTCTCCGCATTAAACTCCATCCGCCACCTCTCGGCCCAACTTTGCAACCTGTCTAAGTCTTCCTGCAAACTACGACACCCTTCCTCACTGTCTACCACACCACCGACTTTGGTGTCATCAGCAAATTTGCTAATCCACCCAACTATACCCTCATCCAGATCATTAATAAATATTACAAACAGCAGTGGCCCCAAAACAGATCCCTGAGGTACACCACTTGTAACCGCACTCCATGATGAATATTTACTATCAACCACCACCCTCTGTTTCCTATCCGCTAGCCAATTCCTGATCCAATTTCCTAGATCACCCCCAATCCCATACATCTGCATTTTCTGCAGAAGCCTACCATGGTGAACCTTATCAAACGCCTTACTAAAATCCATATATACCACGTCCACTGCCTTGCCCCCATCCACCTCCTTGGTCACTTTCTCAAAAAACTCAATAAGGTTAGTAAGGCACGACCTACCTGCCACAAAACCATGCTGACTATCACCTATCAATTCATTACTCTCCAAATAACTATAAATCCTATCCCTTATAATTTTTTCCAACATCTTGCCGACAACAGAAGTGAGACTCACCGGTCTATAATTCCCGGGGAAGTCTCTGTTCCCCTTCTTAAACAATGGGACAACATTCGCTAACCTCCAATCTTCTGGTACTATACCAGAGGCCAACGACGACCTGAAGATCAGAGCCAGAGGCTCTGCAATCACTTCTCTTGCCTCCCAGAGAATCCTTGGATAAATCCCATCCGGACCAGGGGATTTATCTATTTTCAGACCCTCCAGAATATCCTGCACATCCTCCTTATCAACTGTAATACTGTCTATTCTACTCCCTTGCAACCCAGTGTCCTCCTCAGCTATATTCATGTCCCCTTGCGTGAACACCGAAGAGAAATATTGGTTCAATGCTTCACCAATCTCCTCCGGTTCCACACATAACTTCCCTCTGCCATCTATAACTGGCCCTAAACTTGCCCTAACCAACCTTCTGTTCTTGACATACCTATAGAACGCCTTAGGATTCTCTTTAACCCTATCCGCCAAAGTCTTCTCATGTCCCCTTTTAGCCCTTCTAAGCTCGCTCTTCAACTCCCTCTTAGCCAATCTAAAGCTTTCTAGTGCACTACCCGAGTGCTCACGTCTCATCCGAACATAAGCCTCCTTTTTCTTTTTAACCAACAAAGAAACTTTTTTGGTGCACCACGGTTCCCTAGCCCTACCAATTCCTCCTTGCCTGACAGGGACATACCTATCACAGACTCGCAGTAGCTGCTCCTTGAAAAAACTCCACATGTCGGACGTTCCCAGTCCCTGTAATCTCCTAGTCCAACCTATGTTTCCTAATTCTCTCCTAATAGCCTCATAATTACCCTTCCCCCAGCTAAAACCACTGGCCCGAGGTTCATGCCTATCCCTTTCCATCACTAAGGTGAACGTAACCGAATTGTGGTCACTATCACCAAAATGCACACCAACTTCCAAGTCTAGCACCTGGTCTGGCTCATTTCCCAGCACCAGATCCAATATAGCCTCACCTCTAGTTGGCCTGTCTACATACTGAGTCAAAAAACCTTCCTGCACGCTTTGAACAAAAACTGACCCCTCTAAAGAGCTAGAGCTATAACAATTCCAGTCAATATTAGTCAAGTTAAAATCCCCCATAACAATTGCCCTATTACTTTCACTCCTAAGCAGGATTGACTCCGCAATCCTTTCCTCAACCTCTCTAGAACTTTTAGGAGGTCTATAAAAGACTCCCAACAGGGTGACCTCTCCTCTCCTATTTCTAATCTCCGCCCATACTACCTCAACAGATAAGTCCTCATCAAACCTCCTCTCTGACACTGTGATACAATCTCTGACCAATAATGCTACCCCTCCCCCTCTTCTACCTCCTTCCCTACTTCGACTAAAACATTTGAACCCCGGGACCTGCAGCATCCATTCCTGCCCCTGCTCTATCCATGTCTCTGAAATAGCCACAACATCGAAGTCCCAGGTACTGATCCACGCTGCAAGTTCACCCACTTTATTGCGAATACTCCTGGCATTGAAGTATACACATTTCAAACCCTGCTCCACCCCACCTCTGCAATGCCGTGCATTGCAGTCCCCATCCATGCATCCCTCACTTTCAGCCCCACTACTCAGGATCCCTCCCCCCCCCCGAATCAGTTTAAACCTCCCTGCATGGCCTTAGCAAATTTACCCCCCAGGATATTGGTCCCCTTCTGATTAAGGTGTAGACCATCCTTCTCATAGAGGTCACACCTTCCCCAGTACGAGCCCCAATTGCTTAAGTACCTGAACCCCTCCCTCCTGCACCATCCCCTCAGCCATGAATTCAAACCTTCCCTCTCCCTATTCCTCTCTAAACTATCCCGTGGTACAGGCAAGAGTCCAGAGATAACCACTCTGTCAGTCTTGGCCTTTAGTTTCCACCCCAACTCCATAAATCCCTGCCTAATATCCCCTTCCCCTATCCTCCCTATGTCGTGTGTCCCCACATGTACAATAACTTGTGGTTTATCTCCCTCCCCCCTAAGAGTCCTGAATACCCTGTCAGACACATCCCGGACCCCAGCCCCTGGTAGGCAACACACCAACCCTGAGTCCCTACCTTTAGTTCCGACCCTCCTATCTGTCCCCTTAATTGTGGAGTCCCCAATCACAAGGCCCAGTCTTTTACAGCCCCTAACCACCTGAGCTTTCTCACTCGGCTCACCCCCAGAGATCTGCTCTCTATGCTCAGTTGATTCCTCCTCAACTGTAGCCTCCAGCACCGAAAACCTATTATGGAGGGGAACCGCCCCAGGGGATTGTCTTCCCGATTGCTTCTTATAGGATGGGAATAGAGGGATATGGTCCCCTGAAGGGTAGGGGGTTTTAGTTCGGTCAGGTAGCGTGGTCGGTGCAGGCTTGGAGGGCCGAAGGGCCTATTCCTGAGCTGTAATTTTCTTTGTTCTTTGATATGGGCCAAACACGGGCAATTGGGACTAGCTGGGAGGACACCATGGTCGGCATGGACCGGCTGGGCCTGTTTCCGTGCTGTATAGTTCTATGACTCTATGACTTCAGGAGAGGAGGCGGGAGACCAGAATTAATAGTGGCGTGACTTTCAGATGAAAACAAATGTGTTGGAAGTAATCTTTGAGTCAAATCCTGAGAAAAAGATATGATTGTAAACATTGTGTGTGGAGTCGCAATGTCAATGGAGTGGATATTTGAAATCCAAAATGCTTGGTCTCAGGTTTTCTAAATGTTCCTGCATTCACTCACACAGCTGCTTGACCTGAAAGATATGAAGGTACTTGCCCGGCCTTGCTAAGTCCTGCACCCAGTTCCACATAGTCAATGCTCCCATTGTTGCCTCGATCCAACAGTTTGGCCAAGATGTGAAGCTGAGCTTCCACACAGGGAATGTTCAAATCCCGCATTCCTGGAAGGTTGGAGAGATGTTTTATTTCCATTTTCACAGAACACTACATGCTTCTCAATCTATATTGTTAAAACCCAGGCCAGAAACGCCAAGCTGTTTTATGAAGTTAGCCGAGACCCTAAGTTTTACATTTGATTTTGACATGGGTAAGCATGAGGTGTTTCACTCCAGGTATGATCCACGTGAGCCACTAGGGAGCTTTAATCAAACAATGTTTATTTAAGAACCCAGTTAAAATATAATAAGAAGGATTAGCATAACTTACAAGATTCAAACATGATACAGTATAATCCTTCACAGCTAGCTATCTATGATGTTCCAAGTCAAACACCATCCCACCATCCAGACTTTGTACAGAAAGCAAGTATGCCCCCGTGATGCCGGATCTTCAGCTTTTTAACACCTGCTGTGAATTAGTCCTTTGAATGCTGGATCAATTCTTTGAGGCTTCTTGGAACTTCCAGAAAGTCTCTGGAGAGAGAGACAGACGGATACCCTGCCTTCTTCCACCAGCTTCTAGCAGCAACTGAGAAAGTAAACTAAAAATTAGACTTTGCTGTGGGAAAAAAAGTTGTCCCCAGGCATGTCACCTGACCCATCAATCTCCCCCAAATCAAACTCCATTCAGCAATACCCAAAGAATCATTAAACCCCAGGACACTGCATTAGTCCAGATTAAAATCAGCCCAATGTCCATTACCTTGCCTCAGTAACAATACAGGACACTAGTGACAGACATCATGGCACCAATAAAATGCTACAAAGGAACATGGTTAAAATACACTTCTTAAAGGCACAGTACTGTCACAATATTTACACTTTGTTGCTGGGAGGATCCCCTGTCTCTGAGATCAAGAAACCAGGTGGGAGGTTGAGACCAAGTGTCTGATGCCAACAAAGGCTGGTGAGAATAGGGAAGGGATGAAGAATTAAATAAATCAGTGGAACTCAATGATCCAAAAGCTAGGTTTTAAAATCTTATACTTTATAGCAAAGGGCAAAGCCCAAGAGAACTGAAAGAAGAGAGTTCTAGAAATTTGAGAAAGAGTTTTTATTTCAACCCAGCTGAGAACACTGATCTCCACTTGGAGAGGCAAAGCTTGATCAGGGATAGTCAACGTGGCTTTGTCAGAGGGAGGTCATGCCTAACTAATTAGATTGAATTTTTTGAGGAGGTGACCAGGTGTGTAGACGAAGGTAGTGCAGTCGATGTAGTTTATATGGATTTCAGCAAAGCCTTTGACAAGGTCACACATGGGAGACGTGTAAAGAAGGTAAATTCACCTGGGATGCAGGGTAATTTGATAAAGTGGATTTTAAAATTGGCTCAGTAGTAGGAGACAGAGGGTGATGACAGAAGCTGCTTTAGTGACTGGAAGCCGGTGTCCAGGGGGGTACCACAGGGATCTGTGTGGGGCCCCTATTATTCAGCATTTATATAAATGACATTGATGACTCTGTGGGGGGTAGGATTAGGAAGTTTGTCAATGACACAGAGATTGTCCAGGTGGTTCACAGTGAGGCGGAGTATCTTGGGCTACAAGATGATACAGACGGAATGGTCAACTGGGCGGATAAGTGGCAGATGGAATTTAACACTGAAAAGTGTGAGGTGACACACTTTGGAAGGAGTCATTTGGCAAGAAAGTACTCAATGAATGGTCGGACACTAGGAAGTTCTGTGGAACAAAGGGACCTTGGCGTGTTTGTCCACAGATCTCTGAAAGCAGAAGGGCATGTTAGTAGGGTGGTGAGAAAGGCATAGGGGCACTCGCCTTTATCAATCGGGGCATAGATTACAAAAGCAGAGAGGTCATGTTGAAGTTGTATAGAACTTTGGTGAGGCTACAGCTGGAGCACTGTGTGCAGTTCTGGTCACCACATTATAGGAAGGATGTGATTGCACTGGAGGGGGTGCAGAGGAGATTCACCAGGATGCTGCCTGGGATGGAACATTTCAGTTATGAAAAGAGGTTGGGAAGGCTTGGGTTGTTTTCATTGGAGCAGAGAAGACTGAGGGGTGACCTCATCGAGGTGTCCAAGATTATGAGGGACATGGACAGAGTGGATAGAAGCAGCTGTGTTCCCCTTAGTTGAAGGGTCAGTCACGAGGGGACATCGGTTCAAGGTGAGGGGAAGGAAGTTTAGGGTGGATGTGAGGAAAAAATATTTTACCCAGAGGGTGGTGAGGGTCTGGAATGCGCTGCCTGGGAGGGTGGTGGAGGCGGGATGCCTCACATCCTTTAAAAAGTAATAAAAGCAAGTTACTGCAGATGCTGGAATCTGAAACCAAAAGAGGAAATGCTGGAAAATCTCAGCGGGTCTGGCAGCATCTGTCAGGAGAGAGAAGAGCTGACGTTTCGAGTCCAGATGACCCTTTGTCAAAGCTAAAAGGCAGAGAAAGTGGGAGATATTTATACTGCAGGGTGAGGGAAGGAAAGATGAGTCATAGCCACAGAAACCAGGGGAAAGGCTGCTAATGGCTGTCCACAGAGAGAATAAAGGGTGTGAATAGTCAAAGGGCAGAGAAGCTGTAAGCTGTGACAGATGAAGATGTTGGAGGGAGGGGGAATGAGACAGAGGTAGAATGTAGAAAAGGGGAAGCGGGGGGAGAAAAGGTAAGGGAAGGGGGATGAAGTGGGGGGAAAGAGTGAGGGAGGAAGAAAAATGAAGAGAGACAATAAAGAAATGAAAAGGTAGAGAACAGTAAAAAATTAAATAAAATAGAATGAAAACAAAGGGGTGGAGGTGGGGTGGAGCGAATCATCTGAAGTTGATGAATTCCATGTTGAGACCGGAAGGCTGTAAAGTGTCCAGCCGGAAGATGAGATGCTGTTCCTCCAGTCAACGCAAACGTTAAAAAGTACCTGGATCAGCACTTGGCACACCATAACATTCAGGGCTATGGGCCGAGGGTTGGCAGGTGGGATTAGGTAGGAGTTCAGGTGTTTCTAATGTGTCGGTGTGGACTTGATGGGCTGAAGGGCCTCTTCTGCGCTGGACGATTCTATGAACACGGTGAAGAAAGGAGAAAGAGGAAGCAGGACAGCATTTGAAGAAAATAAACTAATTTAGCGAAATAATATAAAATAAAGAATAAAGCCGTGAGCCTGTGATGAGGAAAGTGAGGTGAATAAACTTTACCAGGGAATATTAAAGCAGTACTTCAACATTAGTCAAGTGTTTTTTTAAATATAAATCTAACACTGAAGAAAAAGAATGATAACTTGCATTTTTATAAAGCTTTTAACATTGTAACGTATCCTCAAGTGCTTCACAGGAGAAATCAGAAATAGGTTAACGGGTGAAAATTGGTGTTGTGGTAAATAGTGAGAAGGAAAACCTTAAAGGATGATCAGGGCTGGTCAGAAGGTCAGGATAGCGGCAAATGGAAATTAATCCTGAAAGGTGTGAGGTGATGCGTTTTGGGAGGACTGACAAGGCAAGGGAATACACAATGAACGGTGGCGGGACACCGGGAAGTACAGAGGACCAGAGGGACCTTGGGGTACATGCCCATAGATTCCCCAAAGGGAGTAGGACAGGTAGATAAGGTGGTTAGAAAGGCATATGGAATACCAGCCTTTAATAACCGAAGCCGAGAATATAAGATCAGATTATTATGGAGCTGTATAAAACACTCGTTAGTTCACAGCTAGAGCACTGTGTGCAGTTCTGGTTGCCACACTATAGAAAGGATGTGATTGCACTGGAGAGGGTGCAGAGGAGATTCACCAGGATGCTGCCTGGGATGGAGTGTTTCAGCTGTGAAGAGAGGCTGATTAAACTGAGGTTGTTTTCACTGGAGCAGAGAAGGCTGAGGGGGGACCTGATTGTACAGAATTATGAAGAATGTAGATGGGAAGGAACTTTTGCCCTTATTCCAGGAGTCAAGTGTTGGAACATGGGATTAGAATAGATAGGTCCTTGATGGCCAGCACAGACACGATGGGCCAAAGGGCCTCTTTCTGTGCTGTAAAACTCTATGACTTGGGATGATATTGGGATTGGTGGCTAAAAGCTTCATCAAACAGGTAGATTCAAAGAAGCAGCTTAAAGGAGAGGAGGGATGGAGAGGGATGGGGAGGGATGGAGAGGATAGGGGAGGGATGGAGAGGGTAGGGGAGGGATTGAGAGGGTAGGGGAGGGATGGAGAGGATAAGGGAGGGATGGAGAGGATAGAGGAGGGACAGAGAGGATAGGGGAGGAATGGAGAGGGTAGGGGAGAGATGGAGAGGATAGGGGAGGGATGGATTGGGTAGGAGAGGGATGGAGAGGATAGGGGAGGGATGGAAAGGATAGGGGAGGGATGGAGAGGGTAGGGGAGGGATGGAGAGGATAAGGGAGGGATGGAGAGGATAGGGGAGGGATAGAGAGGATAGGGGAGGGATTGAGAGGGTAGGGGAGGGATGGAGAGGATAAGGGAGGGATGGAGAGGATAGGGGAGGGATAGAGAGGATAGGGGAGGAATGGAGAGGGTAGGGGAGAGATGGAGAGGATAGGGGAGGGATGGAAAGGATAGGGGAGGGATGGAGAGGATAGGGGAGGGATGGAGAGGGAATTCCAGTGATCAGGGGCCAGACGGTTGAAGGCAGAGCAGCCAATGATGTGTTGAAGGGAGTGGGAGATTCATGCAGAGTTAGAGGAATGCAGAATTGTTGAGGACTGTAAGAGTTTAGAGAGAGAAAGGAAAGATGAGGGTTTGAAGATTGAGGAAATAATCGATTTGGAACAAATGCAGGTCAGTAAGGATAGGAATAACAGATGAACAGGACTTCATGGATGCGAATTAGCAAACACACTGCAGAGTTTCACATAAATCCAACACCACAGAAGGTGCAGGATAAAAACCCAGACCGAAAAACATTGGAATAAGCCAATCCGAATGTTCTAAATGCCTGGATGAAAGGTTAACAGCAAGCAGGCCGAGGCAGTGGTGTAGACAGGTGAGATTATCAAGATGGAAGCAACTGGTCTTTGTAATGGAGAGAATATGGAGTTGGAAGGTCAGTTGAGAGTCAAACAGGACATTGAGCTGCCAACAATCAGTTCCACCTGAGAGAGTGCAGTCAGGGTAGGGAATAAAACTGAGGGCTCGGGGAAGAAAGTCTGTAGCAGAGATTAACAAGGAGTATTATCAACTCATCGGACTGGATGTTCGACAAACAATCTGACAACGCAAGGGCACTGGAGAGTTGGAGAGAGTTAGTGGTGAGGTAGAGCTCAGAGTTATCAGAATATTTGTACGTGTTGCCATTTTGTCTTCAGATAATGAAAATATAAAATCTCATCGAAAAGGAGGTCATTTAGTTCCTGATGTCTGTGCTATGATTTTGTAAAAACAGTACAAGTAATTCAACTCTTCCAACACAGCCTTGCAACTTCTCCCTTTTCAAATGTATTTCCAATTTCCTTTTGAAAGTTACTATTGAAATTGATTCACCAGGTGTTTGAGGCAACTAAGGAAATTTGGCATGTCAGCTACAACTTTCACCAACTTTTACAGATGCACCATAGAAAGCATTCTTTCTGGTTGTATCACAGCTTGGCATGGCTCCTGCTCTGCCCAAGACCGCAAGAAACTACAAAAGGTCGTGAATGTAGCCCAATCCATCATTCAAACCAGCCTCCCATCCATTGACTCTGTCTACACTTCCTGCTGCCTCGGAAAAGCAACCAGCATAATCAAGAACTACACGCCCCGGACATTCTCTCTTCCACCTTCTTCCGTTGGGAAAAAGATACAAAAGCCTGAGGCCACGTATCAGCCAACTCAAGAACAGCTTCTTCCCCGCTGCTGTCAGACTTTTGAATGGACCTACCTCGCACGAAGTTGATCTTTCTCTACACCCTAGCTATGGCTGTAACACTACATTCTGCACTCTCTTCTTTCCTTCTCTATGAACGGTATGCTTTGTCTGTATAGCGCACAAGAAACAATACTTTTCACTGTATGTTAATACATGTGACAACAAAAAATCAAACAAACTTCCTCTGAGCAAATCAATCTGCTATCATTAAACCATAAACAGTAACTAAGGGAGCATCATTACCGAGTTTAAATTCCTCATACTGCAGAATCCCATTCCCAATCTTGTCGTACTTGCAGAAGAGTTCCATTGCCTGTTGGTGGTGGGTCTTTAGCCAATTGTCCATTCGATTCAGGAAGAATTCATACTCTGCCACGTTACTGCGGAATTCTGCTGCTGCCTTCTCAAGGTCCTCCTTTAAAACACGTGAAACACAGATTTGATTTGCTGCACAGACTATCTTCCTATCACCTGCATCGTGTTTGTATCTGGAAATACGCAGGAGGCACCAATTCTGTAATGTGCATCTGGTGTTTCTATACACAACAGGATACACTGGCTCTGTATGATATGGTAAGAAGTCTCACAACACTAGGTTAAAGTCCAACAGGTTTATTTGGTAACAAAATTTTGCTACCAAATAAACCTGTTGGGCTTTAACCTGGTGTTGTCAGACTTCTTACTGTGCCCACCCCAGTCCAACGCCGGCATCTTCACATCATCTGTATGATATGTACAGGGTGAGTGTCTCCACATACGGCGGGATAGGTGGGGCTGCATTTTCCTTTCTTTTCTGGGACAGGACCCGGTGTGGGTGAATGGTGAACCCGCTTGCCTCCAAATAACAGGCCATAAAGCTCCTCTCGGACATGTTGATGGACCACGGTGATCAGGGCACCTGGCATCCTTGGACTGGCATGGACAAATGGGCTGAATGGCCTCCTTCTGTGCTGTAACTTTTCTATGGTTCCTCATGGACCATATTTGATTTTGGCAAACCCTGCTGTTGGGTAGGCAGCAGGGAAAGTGAACAATTTTTGATGTTTAAAATTAATGGGGCCTTCAGCTAGTTTGCGCTGGATCATGCGGACTACTGCAGATTCCCCCCCGTCTCTTGCATTTATTCTGCTGCCTCTCTGGGAGCTGCCTGCTCTCTTCAGCAAGACACTGGCAAGCTCCATCATGGCTTCTGTCTGCCTTTGCCACTGACGCTCTGCAGGCAGTTCCCACTTTCTGGAGCTGCTTGGCACCACTAACTCCAGGGTGGCACATCACTACCTTCTCCAGAGCAACCAGGGATGGACAAGAAATGGTGGCTCCACCAGCAACACACGCACCCCAAAGCCTAATGCATATTGGTCGGAAAAACAAGGCCATTCTCACATTGGCAGGCTGTGACTAGTGGAATAACACAAGGATCAGTACTTGGGACCCAGCTGTTCACAATATATACCAATGATTTGGATGTGGGGACCAAATGTAATATTTCCAAGTTTGCGAATGAGTAGGCAGAAATGTGTGTTGTGAGGAAGATGTAAAGAAGCTACGGGAGGATTTGGACAGACTTAGTGAGTGGGCAAGAACATGGCAGATGGAATATAATGTGGGTAAATGTGAGGTCATCCACATTGGTAGAAGGAACAGATGTGCAGAGTATTTCCTAAATGGTAAGAAATTAGAAAGTGTTGATGTACAAAAGGACCTGGATGTCCTTATCCATAAATCACTGAAGGTGAAGATGTAGGTCCAGCAAGTTATAGGAAGGCTAATGGAATGTTATCCTTTATTGCGAGAGGATAAGAATGCAGGAGTAGTGAGGTCTTGTTTCACTTGTATCGGGCCTTGGTTAAACCGCACCTATAGCTCTGGGTGCAATTTTGGTTCCCTTACCTCAGAAAGGATATCATTTCTATAGCGGGAGTGCAATATAGGTTAACCAGACTTGTTTGGGGGATGGTGGGACTGTCTTATGAAGAGATTGGACAAACTGGGATGTGATCCCATTGAAACCTGCCAGATACTGAAGAAAGGAATAGGCAGGGCAGATGCAGGTAAGATGTTTCTATTGGAGTCTAGAACCAGGGGGCACAATTTCAAAATAAGGGGGCTACCACTTAGGACCGAGATGAAGAGAAATTTGTTAACACGAAGGATGGTGAATAATTGGAATTCTCTACCTCAGAGGGCTGTGGAAACTCAGTCATCAAGTCTAAGGTAGAGATTGATAGATTTCTGATTCACAATAACGCAAAGGATTATGGGGATAGTGGGTTTAAAAGGTATTGAAGTGTTCGATCAGCCATGATCATATTGAATAGCAGAGCAGGCTTAATGGGCTGAATGGCCTCCTCCTGTTCCTAAGTTTCTACGAGAAGCAATATTAGATGAAGAATACCATTTTTGAAACACTGATTCTGGCTCAACTGTGTCCCATTCTGGGCAACGGACTTTAGGAAGGATGCAAAGGTAGTTAAGAGGTGTGAGAATGGTTCAGTTCCATGGATAGATCGGAGAAGCAGAGGGGTCATAGGTTCAAGGTGAGGGGGGGGAGGTTTAACACGGATTTCAGAAGGATGTATTTTACACAGAGGGTGGTGGGGGCCTGGAATGCGCTGCCGGGCAAGGTGGTGGAGGCGGACACACTGGGAACGTTTAAGACTTATCTAGATAGCCATATGAACGGAGTGGGAATGGAGGGATACAAAAGAATGGTCTAGTTTGGACCAGGGAGCGGCGGGAGCTTGGAGGGCCGAAGGGCCTGTTCCTGTGCTGTATTGTTCTTTGTTCTTTGTTCTATTCTCCTTAGAGAAAGGAAGTTTGGGAGATTGGAGAGATATTTTAAGACAAAAGGGTCTAGATTAAGTGGGGGGAAATATGTTTGCATTGGTGGAAGGGTCAGGAACCGGGGACAAGATGAGGTGAATAGCAAAACAACTAATGCCGACATGTGAATGATCCAATCCTCTTGCAAAGAATCCTCAATCTTTCTGACCTCAATGTGACAGAGCTAAGCATTGGGCAAAGCCGGCACATGTACCTCCCAGTACCTCATAAATAAAATGATCATACTTACTATTTTTCTTTTCTCTTTGGTCAGCGCTTGCTTTGACAGTTTTTTGTGCTTTTTCTTTGCAGTTCTTCGGGACCTGGCTCCAGTTTGGTCCTGTGCTTCCTCGCTTTTGGGAGTTGTTGCTGCATCTGCAGTCTTCATATCAGAGACAGGAGTAGAACTTTTGAAAAAAAGGAATACGCTGAGTTTTTAATTCCTACAAGAGAATCATTCAAATACTGAACCATCAAAGGTGGATTCCCATTTGTGGTCTTAACTCCATCACTAACCACAGTCTGATCATTCACCCTGAGTAAAGCAGGTACAGCATGGGGTTAGATACAGAGTAATGCTCCCTCCACACTGCCCCCATCAAACACTCCCAGGACAGGTACACATGGGGTTAGATACAAAGTAAAGCTCCCTCTACACTGTCCCCATCAAACACAGTAAGAAGTTTAACAACACCAGGTTAAAGTCCAACAGGTTTATTTGGTAGCAAAAGCCACACAAGCTTTCGGAGCTCCAAGCCCCTTCTTCAGGTGAGTGGGAATTCTGTTCACAAACAGAGCATATAAAGACACAAACTCAATTTACATGAATAATGGTTGGAATGCGAATACTTACAACTAATCAAGTCTTTAAGAAACAAAACAACGTGAGTGGAGAGAGCATCAAGACAGGCTAAAAAGATGTGTATTGTCTCCAGACAAGACAGCCAGTGAAACTCTGCAGGTCCAGGCAACTGTGGGGGTTACAAATAGTGTGACATGAACCCAATATCCCGGTTGAGGCCGTCCTCGTGTGTGCGGAACTTGGCTATCAGTTTCTGCCTCAGCGACTCTGCGCCGTCGTGTGTCGCGAAGGCCGCCTTGGAGAACGCTTACCCGAATATCAGAGGCCGAATGTCCGTGACCGCTGAAGTGCTCCCCAAACACTCCCAGGACAGGTACAGCTCGGGGTTAGCTACAGAGTAAAGCTCCCTCTACACTGTCCCCCATCACACTCTCCCAGGACAGGAACAGCAAGGGTTAGATACAGAGTAAAGCTCCCTCTACACTGTCCCCCATCAAATACTCCCAGGACAGGTACAGCACGGGGCTAGATACAGAGTAAAGCTCCCTCTACACTGTCCCCCATCAAACACTCCCAGATTCCTGTTTACCGTGTTCTTTTGTGCTTTTACCTGTTTCTGTGTCTTTACCTGCTTAATTCTATCATGTTTCTCTCCTCTCCCTGTCTGCTCTCACTATTTCTCTTTTATCCATAGCTCTCCCTTTCTGCCTGACTTTTAAAAAAAATTTTATCTGTGATTCTCTCCTGTCAGTTTCTCTCTGTTCCTGTTTTCTCACTGTCAATCCCTCCCTGTTTCTTCCACACTTGATTCTCCCTGAACTGTGGCTCTCTGTCTCATTCTCTAACCCTGCTTCTCTCTGTTTCTCTCTCATACTCCAGTATCTGATTTGGACTCCTTGCTGTGTATCCTCTCTCTCTCTCTCTGCCTGTTATCCTGTGCACAAACTCACCCCCTCTTTCCGCTTTTCTTCACGTTGCCTTTCGGCATTTTGGAAATCTTTTCCACCAACAACCCCGGACCTTTTCGACAAAAAGGGGCAGTCCTGTGGAAGCCGGCTCTGCAGAGGGCGGTTGTTAGGGACGCGTTGTCAGGACGCGCTGAGTGCTGTTCTCTTTGAGATGTGTTTAGCTCACAGTCAAACACTGCAGTTGTTTCAAAATTCACCCCCACCGGAAAACCCCAGCAGCAGCATTGAAAGCATCAAAACTCCAGGGAACTTTAACAAGATACAGCTCGCTCCTCTTGTTAGAAAGTAGCATTGCCTCTGGTGAACACAAACTGCAGTGACTCAGAACATTTGTGTCTGCACTTCCTGGTGCTTAGGCTTCCACTCTAGGGTGGCACAGTGGTTAGCACTGCTGCCTCACAGTGCCAGGGTCCCGGGTTCGATTCCCAGCTTGTGGTGTTTGCCCATTCTCCCCGTGTCTGCGTGGGTTTCCTCCGGTTTCCTCCCACAGTCTAAAGATGTGCTGGTTAGGGTGCATTGACCCAAACAGGTGCCAGAGTGTGGCGACTAGGGGGATTTTCACAGTAACTTCATTGCAGTGTTAAGGTAAGCCTACTTGTGACACTAATAAATAAACTTTACTTTAATGTACATCTGAGTCTATATGGGGAGAACTGAGAAATAAGAAACACTTTGATAGGGTTGTACTATAGGCCCCCAAATGATCAGCAGGAAATTGAGGAGCAAATATGTAAGGAGATTACAGATAGCTCCAAGAAAAATAGGGTGGTAATAGTCGGAGATTTTAACTTTCCCAACATTGACTGGGACAGCCATAGTATTAGAGGGTTGGATGGAGAGAAATTTGTCGAGTGTATTCAGGAGGAATTTCTCATTCAGTATGTGGATGGCCCGACTAGAGAGGGGGCAAAACTTGACTTCCTCTTGGGAAATAAGGAAGGGCAGGTGATAGAAGAGTTAGTGAGGGATCACTTTGGGACCAGTGACCATAATTCCATTAGTTTTAAGATAGCTATGGAGAACGATAGGTCTGGCCCAAAAGTTAAAATTCTAAATTGGGGCAAAGCCAATTTTGATGGTATTAGGCAGGAACTTTCAACAGTTAATTGGGGGAGTCTGTTGGCAGGCAAAGGGATGTCTGGTAAGTGGGAGGCTTTCGAAAGCGTGTTAACCAGGGTTCAGGTTAAGCACATTCCTCTTAGAGTGAAGGGCAAGGCTGGTAGAAGTAGGGAACACTGGGTGACTCGGGATATTGAGGCCCTGGTCAATAAATTAATCAACTACCTCATAGTGGAGGAATCCCTAGATAGCCGTGATCCTATTATGATTGAATTCCACATTCAGTTTGAGGGAGAGAAGAATGGATCTAAGATCAGTGTTTTAAACTTAAATAAAGGCAAATTATGAGGGCATGAAGCTGCCTAAAGTGAACAGGAAAATTGTGTTAAGGGATTGGTCAGTAGAGATGCAGCAGCAGGCATTTGAGGAAATATTTCAGAAAACTCAGAAAAGATATATTCCAGTCAAAAAGAAAGACTCTTAAAGGAAGGATACATCATCTGTGGCTAACTAAAGGAGTTAAAGCTAGTGTCTAATTGGAAGAAGGGTATAATACTGCAAAAATGAGTGGCAGGTTAGAAGATTGAAGAGAATGTAAAAACAGCAAAAAAAACTAAAAGATTAATAAGGAAGGAGGAATTAAGTGTGTAAGAGAAAGCTAGCTAAAAATATAAAATTAAAAATGCATTTAAAAGGAAAAGAGTAAATTAAGTGAGCATTGGCCCCAAGAGAATTAAAGAACAAAGAAAAATACAGCACAGGAACAGGCCCTTCGGCCCTCCAAGCCCGTGCCGATCATGATGTCCTAACTAAACTAAAAAAAACCTTCTGCCCTCACTTGGTCCATATCCCTCTATCCCCTCCTGTTCATGGACCCATCCAGATGCCTCTTAAGTGTTGCTAACGTGCCTGCTTCCAATACTTCCTCTGACAGCAGGTTCCAGGCACCCACCACTCTCTGCATGAGAAACTTCCCCCGCACATCTCCCTTAAACTTTCCCCTTCTCACCTTGAACCTGTGCCCCCTTGTAATTGACATTTCCACCCATAGAGTTATAGAGTTTTACAGCACAGAAAGAGGCCCTTCGGCCCATTGTGCCTGTGCTGGCGATCAAGCACCTACCTATTCTAATCCCATTTTCCAGCACTTGGTCCATATCCTTGTGTGCTATGGCGTTTCAAGCGTTCATCTAAATGCTTCTTAAATGTTGTGAGGGTTCCTGCCTCTACCACCGTTTCAGGCAGCGAGTTCCAGATTCCCACCACCCTCTGGGTGAAAATGTTGTTCCTCAACTGTCCTCAAAATCTTCTGTCCCTTACCTTAAATCTCTGCCCCCTGGTTATTGACCCTTCTACTAAGGGGAAAAGTATCTACCTTATCTATGTCCCTCATCATTTTGTAGACCTCACTCAGGTCGCCCCTCAGCCTTCTCTGCTCCAAGGAAAACAACCTCAGTCTAACCAGCCTCTCTTCACAGCTGAAACACTCCAGCCCAGGCAGCATCCTGGTGAATCTCCTCTGCACCCTCTCCAGTGCAATCACATCCTTCTGATAGTGTGGTGACCAGAACTGCACACAGCTGAGTGTGCTGAAAATTGAGGAATTAATAATGGAAAATGAGAAAATGGTCAAAGAATTGAGCAGATATTTTGTGTCTGTTTTCACTGTAGAGAATATAAATAACATCCCAGAAATAACTGCCAGTCAGGGGGTGAAAGAGAGGGAAGGAGCTTAAAACAATGACAATCCCCAGGGAAACAGTACCGAGAAAAGTATTACAAATAAAAGCTGACAAGTCCCCAGGTTCCGATGGAATCATCCTAGGATGTTAGAGGAAGTGGCTGCTGAGATCGTGGATGTCATAGTCGCAGAGTCATAGTCATGGAAACAGGCCCTTCGGCCCAACTTGTCCATGCTGCCCTTTTTTTAAACCCCTAAGCAAATCAAAATTGCCCGCATTTGGCCCATATCCCTCTATACCCATCTTACCCATGTATTTGTTTAGAAGCTTTTTCCCAGGATGGAAGAGTCAATTACTAGGGGGCATAGGTTTAAGTGTGAGGGGCAAGTTTTAAAAGAGATGTACGGGGCAGGCTTTTTACACAGAGAGTAGTGGGTGCCTGGAACTCGTTGCCGGGGGAGATAGTGGAAGCAGATACGGTAGTGACTTTTATGGGGTGTCTTGACAAGTGCATGAACAGGATGGGAATAAACATAAGAACATAAGAAATAGGAGCAGGAGTAGGCCAACTAGCCCCTTGAGCCTGCCCTGCCATTCAATAAGATCATGGCTGATCTGAAGTGAATCAGTTCCACTTACCCGCCTGCTCCCCATAACCCCTAATTCCCTTACCGATCAGAAATCCATCTATCCGTGACTTAAACATATTCAACAAGGTAGCCTCCACCACTTCAGTGGGCAGAGAATTCCAGAGGTTCACCACCCTCTGAGAGAAGAAGTTCCTCCTCAGCTCTGTCCTAAACTGACCCCCCTTTATTTTGAGGCTGTGCCCTCTAGTTCTGGTTTCCTTTCTAAGTGGAAAGAATCTCTCCACTTCTACCCTATCCAGCCCCTTCATTATCTTATATGTCTCTATAAGATCACCCCTCAGCCTTCTAAACTCCAATGAGTACAAACCTAATCTGCTCAATCTCTCCTCATAATCTACACCCCTCATCTCCAGTATCAATCTGGTGAACCTTCTCTGCACTCCCTCCAAGGCCAATATATCCTTTCGCAAGTAAGGGGACCAAAACTGCACACAGTATTCCAGCTGCAGCCTCACCAATGCCTTGTACAGATGCAGCAATACTTCTCTGCTTTTATATTCTATCCCCCTCGCGATAAATGCCAACATCCCGTTTGCCTTCGTGATCACCTGTTGTACTTGCAGACTGAGTTTTTGAGACTCATGCACAAGGACCCCCAGGTCCCTTTGCACAGTGGCATCTTGTAATTTTTTTCCATTTAAATAATAATCCAATTTGCTATTATTTCTTCCAAAGTGAATAACCTCGCATTTGCCAAGGTTATACTCCATCTGCCAGATCCTCGCCCACTCACACAGCCTGTCCAAATCTCTCTGCAGACCTTCCGCTTCCTCCACGCAATTCACTTTCCCACTTATCTTCGTGTCATCAGCAAACTTTGTTACCCTACACTCAGTCCCCTCCTCCAGATTATCTATGTAAATAGTAAACAGTTGAGGCCCCAGCACCGATCCCTGCGGCACGCCACTAGTCACCATCTGTCAACTAGAAAAGCACCCATTTATTCCAACTCCCTGCTTCCTGTTGGATAGCCAATCCCCAATCCACGCTAACACCCTACCCCCAACTCCGTGTGCCCCAGTCTTCTGCAGCAACCTTTTGTGAGGCACCTTATCGAATGCCTTTTGGAAATCCAAAAACACCACATCTACCGGTTCCCCTCCGTCAACCGCACTAGTCACATCTTCATAAAAATCCAGTAAGTTCGTCAAACACGACTTTCCCCTCATGAATCCATGTTGCGTCTGCTTGATCGAACCATTCTTATCCAGATGGCCTGCTATTTCTTCTTTAATGATGGATTCCAGCATTTTCCCAACTACGGACGTTAAGCTAACCGGCCTGTAGTTACCCGCCTTTTGTCTACTTCCTTTTTTAAACAGCAGCGTAACAGTAGCCGTTTTCCAATCAGCTGGCACTACCCCAGAGTCCAGTGAATTTTGATAAATAACCACTAACGCATCCGCTATTACCTCTGACATTTCTTTCAGTACCCTGGGATGCATTCCATCCGGACCCGGGGACTTGTCCACCTTCAGTCCCGTTAGTCTACCAAGCACTGCCTCTCTAGTAACAATAATTGTATTGAGTGCCTCTCCTCCTACCAACACTCGATCGTTAATATTCGGTAAACAATTTGTGTTTTCCACCGTGAAGACCGACACAAAAAACCTATTTAAAGTCTCAGCCATTTCCTCGTTTTCCACTATTAAATCCCCCCTCTCGTCTTCCAAGGGTCCAACATTCACTCTAGCCACTCTATTCCTTTTTATATATTTGTAAAAACTTTTACTATTATTTTTTATGTTTAAAGCTAGTTTAGTTTCATAATCTATCTTTCCTTTCTTTATCGCTTTCTTAGTCATTCTTTGTTGTTTTTTAAAGCTTTCCCAATCTTCTAAGTCTCCACTATTTTTGGCCACTCTGTATGCATCGGTTTTTAATTTAATACGCTCCTTAACTTCCTTCGTTATCCACGGCTGGCTATCCCTTTTCTTACAGTCCTTCTTTATCACCGGGATATGGTCCCCGGAAGGGTAGGGGGTTTTAGTTCAGTCGGGCAGCATGGTCGGTGCAGGCTTGGAGAGCCAAAGGGCCTGTTCCTGTGCTGTAATTTTCTTTGTTCTTTGTTTCTGTGAAAGAGAAATCAGGTTTTACTAATTTATTGGAGTTCTTTGAGGAAGTAACAAGCAACATGGACAAAGGAGAACTGATACTTGAGGTGGTCTCCATTTCCTCATTTGCATTTTGTCTTTTAAATAGTAACATTGGTTCTCAATCCAATCTCTGAAAAGGCTGTTTGATAGAGTTCTCTCAACTCAGGATCCGCCTGTTGCATTTCTGCTAAAGACGATGATTAAACATTTCAGCCTCATTCTCTTTACATTCCTCCTTTTTACTTCAGTTTTAGAAAATACTGAATTTCTCCCTCATCTCCCCTCTATACGGATTCTTCCTTTTCCACTGGAGTGAGCCCATGATGGGGTGTGGATGTTTGGTGAGCCGAGGGAAACTTAAATATCTTTCTAAAAATCTAATGGACCGGATTTCCCAACTTCACTCATCCCAAAACCAGAAAGTCCCGCCCGAGGTCAACGGACCTTCCCATGGTCCGCCCCTCGCCCACTCTGATTCCCATGCTGGGCGGGACGGTAAAATTCACCCTCATGTTGCTTGTAATTGTGTTAAACATCTAATTGCAAGGACTGTTTAACTCCAAAGTCTCATCCTCTAGCTGAGGCTCCATTATATAGATAAAAGTGACTGTGGATGCTTGAAATCTGAAATAGAATCCCTCCAGTGCAGAAGGAGGCCATTCAGCCCGTCTCATATATAGGACGGGGCATAGAGTATAAGAGTTGGGGTCTGATGTTGCAGATGTATAGAACGTTGGTTCGGCCGCATTTGGAATACTGCGTCCAGTTCTGGTCGCCACACTACCAGAAGGACGTGGAGGCTTTGGAGAGAGTACAGAGGAGGTTTACCAGGATGTTGCCTGGTATGGAGGGGATTGGTTATGAGGAGAGATTGGGGAAACTGGGGTTGTTCTCCTTGGAAAGACGGAGGATGAGGGGAGACTTAATAGAGGTGTATAAAATTATGAAAGGCATAGATAGGGTGAACGGTGGGAAGCTTTTCCCCGGGTCGGTGGTGACGTTCACGAGGGGTCATAGGTTCAAGGTGAAGGGGGGGAGGTTTAACACAGATATCAGAAGGACATATTTCACACAGAGGGTTGTGGGGGCCTGGAATGTGTTGCCGGGCAAGGTGGTGGAGGCGGACACACTGGGAACGTTTAAGACTTATCTAGACAGCTATATGAACGGAGTGGGAATGGAGGGATACAAAAGAGTGGTCTAGTCTGGACCAGGGAGCGGCGCGGGCTAATTGTTCCTTGTTTCTCGTTTCAAGGCTTCATTCTATGATCATCTTGCTGGTGCCAGTACAGAGCGAGACTGCGGATAGTTGGGAACCTGTCTCGGGGGCAGGGAATTCATATGGTGTTCGTGGAAGTGGAAATGACTAGGGTTGGGAAGCATTTCCCGATCAGGGCCATTGTGATCTCCTGGACTCGTTTCGATCGCCTCAGGGGGTCGGAGAGGAATTTCCCAGATTTTTTTTCCCCATATTGGCCCTGGGGTTTTTCACTCTGGGTTTTCGCCTCTCCCTGGAGATCACATGGTCTGGAATGGGGGGGTGGGGGTGAGTTAATAGGTTGTAATGAACAAAGCATCGTAGCTGTGAGGGACAGCTCGGTGGATAGGATTTTGGTATGTAGATAGGCTGGAAAATTGGGCGGGGATCCTGGATTCAGGATTCAATCCTGGACCGGGGAGCGGCGCGGGCTTGGAGGGCCGAAGGGCCTGTTCCTGTGCTGTATTGTTCTTTGTTCTTTGTTCATCTGCACTGACCACAATCACACCCAGGCCTCATTCCCATAACCCCACACATTTACTTTGCTAATCCCCTGACATTCGGGTCAATTTATCATGGCCAATCCATCTAACCCGTACATCTTTGGACTGTGGGGGGAAACCGGAGCACCCGGAGGAAACCCACACAGACAATGTGCAAACTCCGCACAGACAGTGACCCGAGGCCAGAATTGAACCCAGGTCCCTGGAGCTGTGAGGCAGCGGTGCTAACCACTGTGCCACCGTGCCGCCCTAGAAATTGAAGCAGAAATGCTGGATAAACTCAACAGGTCTGGCAGCCTCTACGGAGTCAGAAACACAGATAATGTTTTGAGTTCATACGACCCTTCTACAGAAGGATCTACGGACACAAAATGTTAACTGTGTTTCTCTCTCCACAGATCCTGCCAGACCCGTTTTACGGAGTTGGATTGAAGAGTGATTTAGTCAGTGAAGAGGTTATAGTTAGAATGGTTCTTCCAATCCCTGAGGCAGGAATTGATTTTATCCAGCAGGGGAGGGGGTGGTCAAAATCATTAGCTTCACTGTGAGTGTTGAAAGAAGCAGTGGAAGTGAAATAAACTGAGATATTACAGGAGGAACTGGATTATTTCCTGATTGCGGATCCCTGGCGCCGCGAGGCAGCAGCGCTAACCACTCTGCCACCGCACCATGAACTCTTCCTTTATTTGAAGATTTTCTCTAGCCGCAACATGTTGTCTGATTTCTTTCTCTTAACTCAAACTCAAACTTTCGCATTCCTTTCAACCTTTCTCTTCCTTTTTCTTCCAATTCAAGTTTTTTCCGTTCCTTTTCTTTTTCAAGAGACTTTTCCCCTGCCTCTTTCTATCTCCACTTCTCTCATTTTTAACAGATTTTTGGCTAAATCTAGCTGTGAGGCAACAACTGCGAGTTCATAGAAACCCTACAGTGCAGAAGGAGGCCATTCGGCCCATCGAGTCTGCACCAACCACAATCCCACCCAGGCCCTACCCCCACATATTTACCCGCTAATCCCTCTAACCTATGCATCCCAGGACTCTAAGGGGCAATTTATAACCTGGCCAATCAACCTAACCCGCACATCTTTGGACTGTGGGAGGAAACCGGAGCACCCGGAGGAAACCCACGCAGACACGAGGAGAATGTGCAAACTCCACACAGACAGTGACCCGAGCCGGGAATCGAACCCGGGACCCTGGAGCTGTGAAGCAGCAGTGCTAACCACTGTGCTACCGTGCCGCCCTTTCTCTCCTTTTATTCCGCAGTGCTGGGTAATTACTTTAATCATATCATTTTTACAAAATCCTGCTTTTATTTCCACCTTAGTCAAGAATCTCAAATAATCTACTGTTACATCTTCTACTCCCAGTGAAGTCTTAGCAACAGTCAAAGTCATTTCTGGGTTCCAACCAATGAAATATACTTCACAGTAAATCCTGTTCCTCTGCCCAGAACCTCCATGTCTTTTAGGATTCTCATTTCTTTAAGGAGTCACAGAACCCACTTGAATCCCAACATTTGTGATCCCACAAAACAGCCCACTTTGTAATGATCCCAGCTGATGTTAATACTGGATGAATCCAATCCCAGAGTGAACCCTGGTTTGATAGATCCGAACTTTGATTTTTTTTAGGAACAATGGTTGTAAGTTCTGCCTATAAACTGCGCAAATGCAATCAGTTCCTGGAGTCCTGAGGCCTGCTGGGAACTGAGATTCCTGAACTCCGAGGTAAATATTCGAGGTTTGCAACAACTGGCCCGGCTGCTAAAATTGCACATTTCAACCTTCAGCAGCAGCCGGGCAGTGTCTACCACACACACCTCTCAACCGATTGTGAAAAGCATCAGCTAAAATCATCAACCAGCGAAACAAAACTAATCTCTTTCGCCCCAAGAAAATGTTGAGTGTAATCGGACCTCTGTCCTGCTTTCGCAGCCCTTTACAGAGTGTTCCGGCAGGTAGCCATGTATCATCATCCAGAGACATCGAGAGAGAACAAAAACAGCAGAGGGCACAAATGATAGAATGTTTTCCTTGTTTCATTCAGGAAGCTGCCTTTCAGCTTCCAGGTTACTAGAAACCCAATAACTCAACAATATTCTGGTCAACGCAGTCACGGTCGAACAGATATGTGACTCCTGTTTAATAGCAGCATGGCTGCTTCTTCCTTGGTCAATGAGGAAGAGATGGTCTAGCAAGTGACACCCATATTAATACCCAGCACTCAATTTTAACAGTGTATGTGGCTCTAAAGGTGAATGCCACCAATTCCTCACAGTGTATTGGACAAAACTGTCCCACTTCAATCTCATCATTCTTCCTTTACAAATACTTACCAAATTTCCTTTTAATTGCTTTTAAAGCTTAGTAAGAAGTCTCACAACACCAGGTTAAAGTCCAACACGCTTATTTGGTAGCACGAGCTTTCGGAGCGCTGCTCCTTCATCAGATGAGTCACCGAAGGGGCAACGCTCCGAAAGCTCGTGCTCCCAAATAAATATGTTGGACTTTAACCTGGTTTTGTGAGACTACTTACTGTGCCCACCCCAGTCCAATGCCGGCAACTCCACATCATGGGTTTTAAAGCTGTTATCTCAGTAGCTATTTGTTGTAATATTGTGTTACGAACCATGTTGATGTTAAATGTGAGGGAATCACAGAACCTAGAAGGATACCTGGGAACTCCGGTTTGTAATGGTGTGTAGGAGGAGATTTCCGAGGTTTCCTGCTGGGGTGTCTTGTATTAGTTGATCTCACTCAACCCCCACATAGACTACGAAAGACAGCATGTAAAAAGAACAAAGAACAAAGAACAATACAGCACAGGAACAGGCCCTTCGGCCCTCCAAGCCCGCGCCGCTCCCCGGTCCAGGATTCAATCCTGAATCCAGGATCCCCGCCCAATTTTCCAGCCTATCTACATACCAGTATCCTATCCACCGAGCTGTCCCTCACAGCTACGATGCTTTGTTCATTACAACCTATTAACTTACCCCCACCCCCCCATTCCAGACCATGTGATCTCCAGGGAGAGGCGAAAACCCAGAGTGAAAAACCCCAGGGCCAATATGGGGAAAAAAAATCTGGGAAATTCCTCTCCGACCCCCTGAGGCGATCGAAACGAGTCCAGGAGATCACAATGGCCCCGATCGGAAAATGCTTCCCAACCCTAGTCATTTCCACTTCCACGAACACCATATGAATTCCCTGCCCCCGAGACAGGTTCCCAACTATCCGCAGTCTCACTCTGTACTGGCACCAGCAAGATGATCATAGAATGAAGCCTTGAAACGAGAAACCAGGAACAATTAGTCCGCGCCGCTCCCTGGTCCAGACTAGACCACTCTTTTGTATCCCTCCATTCCCACTCCGTTCATATAGCTGTCTAGATAAGTCTTAAACGTTCCCAGTGTGTCCGCCTCCACCACCTTGCCCGGCAACACATTCCAGGCCCCCACGACCCTCTGTGTGAAATATGTCCTTCTGATATCTGTGTTAAACCTCCCCCCCTTCACCTTGAACCTATGACCCCTCGTGAACGTCACCACCGACCCGGGGAAAAGCTTCCCACCGTTCACCCTATCTATGCCTTTCATAATTTTATACACCTCTATTAAGTCTCCCCTCATCCTCCGTCTTTCCAAGGAGAACAACCCCAGTTTCCCCAATCTCTCCTCATAACCAAGCCCCTCCATACCAGGCAACATCCTGGTAAACCTCCTCTGTACTCTCTCCAAAGCCTCCACGTCCTTCTGGTAGTGTGGCGACCAGAACTGGACGCAGTATTCCAAATGCGGCCGAACCAACGTTCTATACATCTGCAACATCAGACCCCAACTTTTATACTCAAATGTAGTTCAAGAATGAAAAGGAGTTTTATTTGCTAATGTATGCATCAGGAGGGAGTGCAGTGATTGAATACTGACCGTCCTTTCTGGGATAACATCACAATCATAGAATTGTTATACTGTTCTGAACATTTTAATATCTCTGCCCAGCCTGCCATCCAAGCTGGAGGGTCCAATTACAATATTACACATTATTACCTCAGCCAATAACATTCGACCTGTCAATGGGAATAGGAGATCATTAGCTCATTGCACCTGTAGGTTCCTCCCCCGTTACCTAGGAAACCTAACCCACGTGAATCTGGTGTCCAAGGTCACAGCTAACATCTGTGAATTTTAATTGGCGAAACGAGTCATTCTCTCGCTCGAATCGGAGCCTCTGTATCAGCTTGAGAGACTGCACCAGCCTCACTACCCTGCAGCAAATTCACCCCCAAACATTCCAGGCCTCTGATTAAACTTGCTTTTGCATACCACAAGCAGATAAGAGAAACTCCATTGTGTACAAAGAATTTGGTCGGTCTACTACTGTATTTCCCATCATGCTGAGCAAACAGATCGTTGTTTGGCCAAAGTTCACAAACACATTAAGAATATAGTTTAATTTCTTAATACTTGGTTAAATTGTGGTTATACAGTTTATAATACATTTGCATATATTGTTCTAGGCACACTGTGAATTCTCACTGTATATAAGGCACTTTATAATTACTTTATCTTAGTCTACTTTGTAAAATCTAAAATGAAGTGTTTCTATAATACGAATGCAATTTACCCTTCTTCATGGCGTATGTGCTTTTTTTGGTATTTTATGGGGAAACAGTCCAGTTGTTGTGTGAACAATTAATAAAGAATATTTATTAACTTAAAAGAAAAACAAAAACACACAAGACAAGAAGGATTATAATGCCCTACAATACCTAAGGATACTGACAGTTATACACACATAATATCACATGGTCCCCAAAACACCTACGTTTATCTGAACTCTGAGACACCCCTTTTCCGAAACAACGTCCAATATTAAGTAAATCTATGAACTAAATCCAGCAAATAATTACCTCAACCAGGTGGGGCAGCCCGGTGGCACAGTGGTTAGCACTGTTGCCTCACAGTGCCAGGAACCCGGGTTTGATTCCCGGCTTGGGTCACTGCCCATGTGGAGTTTGCACTTCTCCCCGTGTCTGCATGGGTTTCCTCCGGGTGCTCTGGTTTCCTCCCACAGTCTGAAAGACATGCTGATTCGGTGCATTGACCTGAACAGGTGCTGGAGTGTGGCAACTAGGGGAATTTCACAGTAACTTCATTGCAGTGTTAATACAAATCTTACTTGTAACTAATAAATAAACTTTAACTTTAACTTTAAGCCAGCCACATCCGGGTATTCAGTCTTCCGGTTCAGCAAAGGTGGGAAATGGCTGCTTCTCTCAGGAGCCGATAGCTGCAGCTTTCTGCAGTTCTGATGTTACCAGTCTCTCTCCCCTTTTCTTTTTATTCTGACAATTAGTTATTCCCCAACCAAAATTGCAATGCAACAGATTATCTGATCATTATAAAATTGCGGTCTGTGGAAGTTTAAAGTTTATTTATTAGTCACAAGTAGGCTTACATTAATATTGGAATGAAGTTACTATGAAAATCCCCTAGTCGCCACACTCTGGCCCCTGTTCGGGTACACTGAGGGCGAATTTAGCACGGCTAATGCATCTAATCAGCACGCCTTCCAGACTGTGGGAGGAAACCAGAGCACCCGGAGGAAACCCACACAGACACGAGGAGAACATGCAAACTCCACGCAGTCACCCAAGCCGGAAATCGAACCTGGGTCCCTGGCACTGTGAGGCAGCAGTGTTAACCACTGTGCCACCATGCCGCCCATTTTACTGTGCACTTTCCTACATTCCAACAGTAATTGCATTTCCAAATGACTTCATTGGCTGGAAAGTATTTTCAAACACTCGTGAGAAGCGTTATATAAATGCACGTCTTTTTTGTTAAACAGTTCCCATAATTTCAGATCAGAAACCTCTATTTGCAATTTTGGCCAATTGTGCCACCATAAACGGGGTTGCGTATGTAACAGCTGGGCCCTGGGTCTCTCCTACCCGACGTTCAGTCGTCACTGGGTGCATCGGTACTGGGGGTGAATCTGGAGGCGCGGTGGGTATGACTTCCCCAGGGAAAGATGGTGGTGGACCCCAATCCTCGGTTCGCATAACATACAGTTTAGCATTCTCTTTTAACTCTCCCCAATTTGCATCCTCGATCTCCTCTTCCTCTACTGTCCCGAAGATTCACATAAATCCATTCTGAACTGGGGCGCCGTAACCCCTTATTTGGGAGGGAGGTATGTGACCAACGTGCCTCCAGCACCTATAGACATGGCTGTTGGGGACACACCCAGCGATCAGCGTGGCAGCACCTGATTGGACTTTATCGATCAGGGTGATCAAGTCCTGATCGATTGATTGGCAATAGAGCGTGAAAACCAACTGGGTATAAAGGGTGCTGGGCAACCAAGAATCTCTCTCTCTCTCTCTTATCCCACGGACGAGCTACAACAACGGTGACCGTCGCCAGCGACGACCAGCACGCGGAGAGCCACCACACCCGAGAAGGAAGGAAGACCAGAGCCAGAGTGCCAGACCAGAGCAAAGGACCAGACTTCACAGAGGACGACCGAGACCAGCGCACAGATAAAGGCCAATATCTGCCTGGGTACTTGCCAGTCACGCAAAGTTAAGTCAAGGTCTAGTATTGGACTTGAACTTTAGTATTCTGTAAGATAACTTATTGTCGATTGGGTGCGTGATTTATAATGGTGTGTAAATAACTATTATTGTGTTAACAAAAAGTCTACTCGCAATTCTTTGTCCACCGTATCAGGGTTAAAACAGACTGTGCGACCGGCGCAGCAACAAATTGGCGACTCTGCTGGGACATCAACAAGAAGTAACTTTGTTACTCCGACATCGAATCCCACAGAACCGAATATTCCTGGAGATTTAGCCCAAGCCCGAATTAAGATGGCAAATGCCTCACGTGACAGCCAGGATTTCAGTAAATCGAAGGGAGTGGAAGGTCTCTATTGAACGATTATTTAAAACTCAGAGCCAATAGGTGTAAACTCCTTATTGGACAAACAACTGCTTTATTTTGTTTATTGTGCATGCGTTGTTACTAACAAGGAGGATAGGGTAAACTCCGTTGGTTTACATTAGAATCTGGAGGGATTAGGACTGGAACATAGCCCAAAGCCATGCCCGCAGTCCGATCAACTCCCTACCCCTTGTCGTCAAATATAGAATGGCAGGAAACAGCACAGAGACAGAGAAGTGTCCCATATGGGAAACAAAAATCAGGGAATGTATTAAGAAGAAAGGGTGGCCCCTATGGGCAGAATCTTGTGCCAATACTGAGACGGGACCGGGATCCCTAGGGCAGAAGTATTGGGACAATCTGAGGAAAGTTCAGGGAAAACGGGCAGACAAAGGTGAGAAAGTGACTGCCATTGTGAGCTGCTTAGGACAGCTGCTCGGAACAGAAAAGGGATTAAACGCAGTTCGTAAGGAACTGGAGGAGTCAAAGCAGGTACAGGAGGAGAAAGAGGGAGAGATTAGGAAATTAAGAGAGGAAAAGGAGGAGCAGATAAAGAAACTAAAGGAATAACAGCAGGAGAGGAGAGGACAATTAAAAGCGGGAAAGGACAGAGAGGTAGATAAAGTAAAAAGAACAAACCAGGCAAATTTATTGCATCTGGGCAATTTTCAAACCCAGTATGAGAGAGCCTACCAAGACACCCAGCGCGCTGTCTTGGCCAAAGGTGAAGCCGAGGGGGCAGTAGCACGATTGGAAGCTAAATGCACCAATCTGCAGGCAGCAGTAAAAGCGCTACATCAAGCCAGTAAAGAACAGAGACAGGCAACCGCTGACCACTCCAAATGCCAGCGAGAAATTTCACAGCTGGACTCCCTATTATCGGTTCAGAACGGATTGATGTGAACCTTCGGGACAGTAGAGGAAGAGGAGATCGAGGATGCAAATTGGGGAGAGTTAAAAGAGAATGCTAAACTGTACGATACGCAAACCGAGGATTGGGGTCCACCACCATCTTTCCCTGGGGAAGTCGTACCCACCGCGCCTCCAGATTCACCCCCAGTACTGATGCACCCAGTGACGACTGAACGTCGGGTAGGAGAGACCCAGGGCCCAGCTGTTACATACACGACCCCGTTTACGGTGGCACAGTTGGCCAAAATCGCAAATAAAATCCCAACCTTTGGGCCATCGGCTGACCCACACAGTTTCTTTGAGGATGTTAGGCAGCAGAAGATAATGCATGGACTGGATGAAAGGGAAGAGGTGAAGCTGATGGTCATGTGCTTAAGCAAGTCTGTACGGTCTGCCCTGCCAGCCCCTCAAAATGTCGGGGAAGGAGCCTTAAGCGAGATCAAGGAAGCGATATTGACCGCGGTAGGGTTTAATAAAGGGGATCCTGTCGGTGGGTTAAATAAATGTAGACAGAGGAAAGGGGAACATCCGACTGCCTTTGCCGGTCGTTTATGGATCCACTTCATGGGAGTGTATAGGGAATTAGATCAGGCTAGATTAAATGAAGTCGATTCATCCAGATGGGCTGGGACATTAGTCTCACACACCACAGAGGAAGGCAAGAAAGCCTGCACTAGTTTTGACCCCGCAGAGACCACACACAATGAAGCATGGGTTCTCCGATGGTTAGCTCGAGTCTGGGAACAGGAAGTTCAGGGACCCTCAACGTCATGGTCAGATAGGGAAGCGAGAATTCTTCTGATGAGAGTTAACCAGGTTCCGGTATGGAGGAACGAGGTGAGAGGAGATCACCAACACTAGAGAGGTACAGCTCCACCTAACACAGCAGCCCCGGGGAGAGATAGTGGGACATGTTTTAATTGCGGGCAGCCAGAACACCGCCCGAGAGTGTAGGACACCCCCAGCACCCTATACACGGTCCCCGAGACAAGCGGGACCACCGGCTCTGCCAGTTAGGCCAGCTCCTAGATACGAGAGAGAACATCGCCCGCCACCAATAGAAGGTCCTGGTTACCCCATGCATACCGCGAGCGCTAACCCACCACTGTACCCGACTGTCCCCGCCAATGGAATCCTAGATTGACGGTATCCGGCCTGTCCAGCCTGGGTCTGTAGCACCAGGTGGGATAGCGTAGGGAGACCCCTGGTTAATGGCGAGGTCAGAGGCCACCTCGTAGAATTCCTTTGGGATACCGGAGGCTCCTAAACTACCCTGAATATATCAAAATTGAAGACAGACATCCCTTGGCCAACTATAGGCACAATCGCACTCAGTGGATTCATGGGACATATCCAGGAGGAGGTACTGGATATCAGTAACAGTTTCTGGTCCATCCCTTTAAATCGGTCCTGCTAGTTCGCCTTTACCTTCCAGGGACAGCAATACACTTGGACTTGCCGAGCACAGGGTTTCCATAATTCCCTGTCCATCTTCCACAGGCGACTCGCGACCGGACTAGGAAAGTTTCCCAACCCGAGTGCCTGGTCCAATATGTAGACGACTTATTGTTACAGACTAACACCAAAGAGGAATATGTAACATTGCTGGATGAATTGCTCGCACTTCTCCACTCATTAGGCTGCAAAGTCAACCCCAAAAAGGCCCAAATTTTGCAACCCAAGGTCATATACCTGGGTACAGTGATTACCCATGGGAAGAGGGAGATCGAACAGAGAAGGATAGACTCCATAGTGCACCTCCCACTGCCCCGGGATGTGAGTGCCCTCTGATCTTTCCTAGGTCTAGTAGGGTACTGTCGGAACCATATAGACGGCTTCGTCACCAAGGCAGCCCCACTTTCCGAACTGTTAAAGAAAAAGGCAACCTGGAAATGGACTGCGCAGCACACAGCTGCAGTAGGTCATAGGTCATAGAATCTACAGTGCAGAAGGAGGCCATTCGGGCCATCTAGTCTACACCGCCAACAATCCTACACAGGCCCTATCGGTGTAACCCCACATATTTACCCACCTAATCCCCTGACACTAAGGTCAATTTAGCGTGGCCAATCCACCTGACTCACACACGGACTATGGGAGGAAACCGGAGCACCCGGAGGAAACCTATGCAGACACGGGGAGAACATGCAAACTCCACACAGACGGGTGACCCAAGCCAGGAATCGAACCCGGGTCCCTGGCGCTGTGGGGCAGCACTGTGCCACCATGCTGCCCTGTCCTGCTGGAGAGTGTGCACACAGGTGGACTTGGGTTGAGCACAGCATTAATTTCAGCTGTTTCACACCTTGGGTGGTACGGGGCAAGGGGCTCAGAAAGCAGATGGCCCACATTAGAGCTGGCACCAGTAAGCTGCGGGCACCCACCTATTCAAGCCACAGGACTAGTCCATCTTCACAAGGTCCAGAGGTATAACTTGCAACACCAGCTCTTTGGGATTCTTTGCAAAATCTATACACTCATCAATGTCAATTGAAGCCATAATCTGTGTTTTCACCACATTGCTTCATCCAGCTCGCTGCCATTCTCAGCCCCGCTCTGTGCCCGACCCCAAAGAGGGTAGGTGGCGTGACAGTCACAGGCATCCGAGCACAATGACAATGAGTGAGAGGTGTTGATTTCCCCTCTACCTCCGAGAGAGCAGCTGGCTTCCATTCTCCAGTAGCCTATGCCTCACGAGTATTAGACCCAGTCGAACAAGGCTTCTCCAGGTGTGAACGGCACCTGCTCGCGGTATTTTGGGCCGTGCAGCATTTTGCCGATATCACCGGACTGAACCCAATAACCGTCCTCACTGAACACACCTCAACCCAGCTTCTGCTGGATGGCTGCCTTAAAGACAGCTCAGTAAGCCAGGTCCACGCTGCCCGTTGGACACGACTACTGCAGGGTAGGGACATCATTGTAAAGCGAACTAAAGTGCCCACGTTCCTGGCAGATAATTTAAATTATGGGGGAGATCCGCATGAGTGTCAGGTTAGAGCCACAAAGGACCCCACAGGTCCGTTTATCCCGAAACAACAGGGGAGACGATCAGGGACAAAACAGACAGCCAACGGACAGACTCAGCCATGAGAATTTATGTAGACGGTTCATCCACCATAGAGGATGGGACCAGAATCACAGGATGTGGCATTTATGTAGAAAATCAACAGGGACAGCCACTAATAAAACTCGCCCTCAAACTACCCAGCCATCTGAGTGCTCAAGCTGCCAAACTAGCAGCAGTCGCAGACGTAGTGAGTCACCCAGACCCATTCCCAACCCCTGCCAACATACACTCCGATAGTATGTACGTGTGCAACAGCCTGACTGAGTTCCTACCGTTCTGGGAAGCCAGAGGCTTCGTCTCTGCGGACGGAAAGCCCCTACCGTCAACCGCCTTATTAAAATACGTTCTGCAGGCCACCGAAGGGCGCACATATGGGATTATTAAGGTTAGAATCCACCACAGGACCTCCCCACCTGGTAACTGTAAGGTTGATGCATTAGCCAAAGCCGGTGCCCGTACGGGACAGTTTTGGCAGCCACCTGTAGGAGAGCGAGTAAACGCTGTGGCCATCTGCCAAACTAATATAGCCGACCTGGTCCCGGCGCAGCGCACCGACAGCTCCCTCAAACAAATCTTGGAAGGAGCCTACCCAGCCCCATATGAGAAATGGAAGGACAAAATACAGATTCAGGATGGTTTGATATTAAAGGCAGGCACGTACGTATTCCCTACCCAGGACAGAATTCAACTCATCTACCAATACCATGACAGACATGGACATCAGGGCATAGAGACAACAACCAAGCGATTAAAAGAATTATGTTGGTGGCCCAAACTGCACGATGACGTTGCCCATTATATTGAAAATTGCTTAATTTGCACTCAAAACAACCCCAATAGGTCCACCAGGGAAGTAGAGCTAAGGCACGCACGCCCAGTAGAAGGCCCCTGGACAAGCCTCCAAATTGATTATCCTGGCCCACTGCCGCCATGTAGGAATGGATTTAAAGACGTCCTGGTAATAATAGACACTTTCACCAAGTGGTTGGAGGCATTCCCCACAAATCCAACACAGCTAAGGGCACCGCAAAGATACGGTAGCACAGTGGTTAGCACTGCTGCTTCACAGCTCCAGGGTCCCGGGTTCGATTCCCGGCTCGGGTCACTGTCTGTGTGGAGTTTGCACATTCTCCTCGTGTCTGCGTGGGTTTCCTCCGGGTGCTCCGGTTTCCTCCCACAGTCCAAAGATGTGCGGGTTAGGTTGATTGGCCAGGTTAAAAATTGCCCCTTAGAGTCCTGGGATGCGTAGGTTAGAGGGATTAGCGGGTAAATATGTGGGGGAAGGGCCTGGGTGGGATTGTGGTCGGTGCAGACTCGATGGGCCAAATGGCCTCCTTCTGCACTGTAGGGTTTCTATGATTTCTATGATTAGCCGCAGCATAGAGTCCGACCAAGGGACACATTCCACCGGGCGGGTGATGCAGAACGTTATGGTTATGTTTGGCATCAAGCAGAAATTCCATATCGCCGACCATCCGCAATCCAGTGGAATCGTAGAGCACATGAACCGAACACTAAGAGGGATCATTAGGAAATCTGTGCAGCAAAACAACACGACATGGGATACAGTGCTTCCCTTTGCCCTCATGATGGTATGCAGCACCATTTCCAGTTCTACTGGATTCACCCCCCCCACACATCAATGACTGGCCAACCTATGAGGGGGAGCTGAATATTTATTGGGGTTTGATTTAACTGAGCTGCTATCACAGCGCTCACCCACGAGAAAGCCATCCAGCAGCTAACCAAAAACATTAAAGCAGCCCAGTTAGCCGCGGCTGCCCGATTAGGAGTTAAAAAGAAACAGAGCAAGGCATATTTCAATAAAAGTGTACAGCCGGTAGAATATACAGTTGGCCAGCAGGTGATGATTTCTCTCTACAACCCCAGTTCTTTCTTGTCCCCGAGATATGCAGGTCCGCACACCATCACCGACAAAATAAGCCCCCCAGTGTATAAGGTCCTGATCGCCAACGGGAAAACTGGTTGGTTCCACATCAATCAACTGCAAGCTTCCGGGACTCAGAATAATCACTTCCACCGTCTCACATTAGAGCTGGGGGAGGATGACACGAGGCAACCGGAACGGCCTCACCCAGGAAATGTATTTCCCCGGACACCTTCTCATCCACTTTCAGGCTCAGACCAGACCCTTACCCCTATCACACTACAGCCCAGAGCCTCATCCACACCTGAAGTGCCCCTAGGGGTACTGATCGACCCAGACATAACAGGAGACTTGCGCCCCCTAGAGGACAGGCGCGACTCGCCAGATATCGACCCTCGCAGCATTGTGGATTCTCCCATAAACATAAACCTTAACAGCCCCAGACCCAACAGTGAGGCCCTGACTAAACGACACCGGGTTATTGTGATGGGGACGCCCGATGCTGCATCCCCCACCTGGGTAAGGGAGCAGACACATAGATTGATTAGAATAGAAAGTGAGGATAAAGGACTCCTGAACCCAGAACTGAACACAGACCCCCACAGAGCAGACCAATGAACAGACAGGGGTATGGAGGCCAGGTGAGGATGTAATGAGGGAGCCCCATGAGACAAATGATTCAGAGGAGGAGTCTCTGTTGGGCAAGTTGTTCATGGGAATGCTGAATGAAGGAATCTAAGGTGCTCCAAATGATGAAATTCAGCCTACAATGGAAGGTACAAGAATCTCTGATGGAAACACCCACTTACAAATTCTTCAATCTGCTGGTCCACTGTGACCGACCTACATCAAATTGTTCACGGTTAAATGCAACCAATTCATTCCCATGCCGTCCATATAATGCTGGTACGATTAACAGGTTTACCTACACAGTCCGACGCCATGCTGTTTGGCCACCTTCCTCTAGTTAAGACAAGACGACCAGCCAAACGGCGCTAAATTTTCACATTCATCAAGCCCATGGTGTTAAATTTTAAAATCGTCAAGGCGACTGTGCTACATTTTAAATTCATCGAGGCACTTGTGCTAAATTTTAAATTTGTTTTGCCTTCAAACCCGCAAGGCACTCATGGAACGGACACCTTATCTGACCCATGTCCCACAGGACGTACCGATGCCAATTCTTCAGGTCACGGCAGATCGACGCCAGTGCTATTTGAAACCCTGGAGCTGCTGCTAGAATAAAACAGGCCGCCTTGATTTTGCTGGCCAATTTAAACAAGCTTTTTTCCCACCACTCTGTGACTCATACACTTTTCAATCTGAACAAAAATTTGGCAGCGTTTCACAATTGGAAAAACAATAACAAACTCAAGTGATACACTCGGGTCCTCTTTTGACAACACCACTGTCTATTGTGTTCAAAACAAAAACGGTGGGGGTGGGGGGATGGGGTGGGGGGGGGGGTGGCGAGGTGGGGGCGGGGTGTATGGACAATAAATACATGTAGATACATCAAATATTAACTGCGATAACAGCAGAAATTACATTGGTCTCCTCAGGACAACAACGGACAACGACAGAGATGCAACTTAGGATCTACCTCATCGGACTGGTCATCAGGATAAACAAGCAAGGACACCCCAAGCAAGATGAACTTTTGGTATCCCGCCTATTTATGGTTTGCTCCACCTGACACGGAGGAATGTGAGGAGGGTGTGTTATGGGTACATCCCAGTAAAAGGATATTGTTTGGGTGCAACAACCAGCGGCTGATATACAAAAAACTAAATGGCAGTTCAGCTGAGTGTTATCTAAGTGTCATCGTGGCAGGGGATTGGTGGGGATTTTCAAATAATCATCTACTGAGTTAGTATGGGCTGAGGTTAGAAACAGGAAAGGAGAGGTCACTCTGTTGGGAGTTTTCTGTAGGCTTCTGAAAGGTTCCAGGGACGTAGAGGAAAGGATTGCAAAGATGATTCTGGAATGGGGAACTGACCGGGAACGCAGCCAGCAGCCACATGGTAGCTGTGTTAGAAGGACACGCCAAGACAATCAATCAAATTATTTGGGAAAATTTGGAGGAAGATGACCGAGAACAGAACCGGACTTTATGTCGTGCATATGGACAGTGGATGATAGAGCAGCTAAGGGAAAACCTAGAGCAGGTACGCTAATCCGTCTTGGATTAGTGACGAGCAGATGGAACACCTATTCACGGGTAAGAAACATCCAAAGTTATCTGGCTGCCGGATGCGACAGTTGACCAAAGTCTGGTTCCATGACGACTGCAAAGGGACTCCAGGGAAAGCTCTGGGAATGATATCAGGGCTCCCCATAATCACCGACGATTGGGTCGGACTGAGGGTGTTTGGAGTGGAAAATATAGGGACTATCCATGAGGATATCTGGATAGGGTACGACGGCACTTTACCGTACGCAGTGGAGAAAGAAGGGAGCCTCATAGGCACTACTCTGGACAGATGTTAGCAAACTGATGAAGTAATCGCATGTCTGTACCCAGTTTAGTTAAATGAGCTTCAGAACAAACACCAGCCTAAATTGCTCAGTAGAAGCTCGTAGCCTGGACACAGACATAACTCGGGTGGCTTACAAGGGAGCAGGGAGATACTGTCTCACCACCTCCCTGGAACAATATCAGTATGGCGCGACACATTGTAACATTACTAACACTACATGTTGCATCAAACCGGACATTCCAGCCAGGGTGGGTCTCATTCAACTAATAGACATTCACCAGAGGGAGAGGGTGGATGTAAATGCCACTGATGAGCTCCGACAGACTCTAGGGGAGTTCCATGAGAAATACGACACAAGCCTAAAACCCCTGCCGGAGGAATTAAACCAGATTCGGATAAAATTGGCTACAGCCCACAGAACCTTCGCCAAAGTAATACAGCAGACTCAAGAGGTGGAAAGGAAAATTAAAGAAATTAAGGCCTCCTCATGGTGGAATGGTCTTTGGGACTGGGGCTCAAACACCCAAATCCACCCATTCGTCTGCATAATGTCACACCTGGCGGGAGTACCGATCTTGTTCACCTGGTATATCTCATCATCCTCACAGTCCAATTCAGTCAATGGAAAAAGAGGATCCCCCGGAGGCAGGACGTAGGGTTCACCCTCGAATCACAGTCCCCTCTAATCCAGTAGAGCAATGTTTACAGGAAACCTGCCATTTTGCGATTTGCACTAATGGACAGTTGAAAATCTTAATATCGGAAAGTACCCCAGATTCGTGAATATTTTATTGTAATGTTTGTTTTGAATGTTTTGGTTTGTAATTGGCTTATGGTAATGAGGGTGTTTTAAAATGTGTGGTTATTTGTAACAGTAGAATGTTTGTTGTCTGTGGCTTCTGGAATGTAAATATGCTGTGGGGTTGTGCGTGCCAATGCCTGGGCCTTGCTTGACTGCTGAATGCCTGGGGAATTCCTGACAGATATTGGTCCGGAGTCTGTGATCCATCACACTTCACGTTCAGGATCAAAAGGAGTGACTATGGTGTGGTGAACCATAGATGGTTACCACTATGGGTACTTGTACATATGTTACTCTTGTTACTGTTGGGGTTAGGGTTTGGGTGTTCCACCTGTTATTATTGTTTATGTGGTACACTCCGTTCGGCTCCGCCTTCTTACAGGAGTATAAAGGTCACTGCTACTTCCTAGTAGCCTTTAGTCTGGGATAATATTGTTAAGTAGTGTGCTCCTATTTTGTCGTGAATAAAAGCCTTTATTCCCGGGTACGTCCTAGCCTCCCGTGTGAATCAATCGCGCATCATATGGCCAATCGAGCCACCTAAGATGGTGGTTTGCAAGAGCATGTTGGGATAATTGGACAAGCACTAAAACAGACAGGCTGCAGCCTCAAAAGAAATTGGACAGAAATAGACAGGCTGCAGCTACAGAAGCCAGAATACACAGGATATAGGCCATCTCCAGGACAAAGGACACTGTCTGGTCAAACTGGGTTGTTTACCAGACATAGGGGCGCCTTAGCCCCTTATTTGGGCGGGAGGTATGTGACCCACATGCCTCCAGCACCTACAGGCATAGCCGTTGGGTACACACCCAGAGATCGGTGTGGCAGCGCCTGATTGGACCTTATCGATCAGGGTGATCAAGTCCTGATCGATTGATTGGCAATGGCCAAAAGGGCGCAAAAACCAACGAGGGATAAAGGATGCTGCGCAACAGAAGAATCTCTCTCCCACTCTCCCAATGAACAAACGACAACAATGGTGACCATTGCCTGCAACGACCAGCACAAGGAGAGCCACCCCACCCAAGAAGGAAGGAAGACCAGAGCCAGAGTGTCAGACCTGACCAAAGGACCAGACTACGCAGAGGACTACGGTGACCAACACGCCGATAAAGGCCAATATCTGCCTGGGTACTCGCCAGTCACACAAAGTTAAGTCAGGGTCTTGTATTGGACTTGAACTTTAATATTTTCTGTAAGATAACTCATTGTCGATTGGGTGGGTGATTAATAATTGTGTATAAATAACCATTATTGTGTTAACAAGAAGTCTACTCGCAATTCTTTGTCCACCGTATAAAGGTTAAAACAGACTGTGCAGCAGGCCCAGCAACACTATTTATCTAGAAACTCAACTAATGCTCTGGGGACCTGGGTTCGAATCCCGCCATGGCAGACAGTGGAATTTGAATTCAGTGAAAATATCTGGAATTAAGAATCTACTGATGACTATTAAACCATTGTCGATTGTCAGAAAAACCCATCTGGATCACTAATGTCCTTTAGGGAAGGAAATCTGCCATCCTTACCCGGTCTGGATTACATGTGACTCCAGAGCCACAGCAATGTGGTTGGCTCTTAGCTGCTCTCAGGCAACTAGGGATGGGCAATAAATGCTGGTCAGCCAGTGACGCCCATGTCCAACAAAGAAAAAAATATTTTTAAAATGATAAGATGAAGGTAGTTTCCAATGTCGGGTGAAACCAGAACTAGGGGCATGGCCTCAAAATAAGGGGGAGCAGATTTAGGACTGAGTTGAGGAGGAACTTCTTCACCCAAAGGGCTGTGAACCTGTGAAATTCCGAGATAAAATCAGTTATCATTCTGCAATCTTATCTGTTGCTTGGCTTCCCAGACAAGCTGACTCTTGTAGCAAAACACTGCCTCTTTAAAGCAGCCCCACATTTCACATAAAATATATCATCATAGCACTGTATCTTCACACTACTTTCCCAATGCACAGACTAACAGCTTTACATGTGGGCAGAATCTTGCCGACAGTGATTTTTTGGTAACTAAAGGCCAAAAAAAAAAATCCATGCAATATCTACTGGGTTTCTATAGTGAAATTAAGGGGTAGGGGAATTAGGGGTTATGGGGAGCAGGCGGGTAAGTGGAACTGATTCGCTTCAGATCAGCCATGATCTTATTGAATGGCGGGGCAGGCTCGAGGGGCTAGATGGCCTACTCCTGCTTCTATTTCTTATGTTCTTATTAATGTCCAGAATTTAACAGGTTGTGGTGATATAAACAGGGCCTAGTTTTAAGGCTGATAAAATTGGATATCCTAAATTAAAGAATTGGGCACATTGAAATCAAACACAGTCAAACCTCAGGCAGGCCAATTATACAATACACAAATGTGTCTGTGCCTGACCCATCAATCACCCATCAAAGGTCGTTACACTCTACTTGAGACTTAGCAGGAGATCATGGCACCTCATTGAAATGCATCGGTCTATTGTTAGAAGCCCAGATCGGGCCAGACTTTCTGTCACCAAGAGATCCTGATAACAAGTTCAACAACATGGAGATGGACACCTGGGGGGCGGACCCTGGTGTCCTGTCAGGCAGACATCAAGAAACCCACTGGGTATTGGAACCCCCTCCTGGGACCTCATTGGCCGGAAGCCAGAGAAGTTTCTGGAAAGGCAAGCAGGCTGGGGATAAAGGGGCACACTCAGAGGCACACAGCAGCGAAGACTCGACAGGGGAGACAGCCGTGACCATTCGGGAGACTGACCAGACAAGGAAGGAAGGAAGAAGCGGCCATCGAGACTCACCTTCGTGACAACAGACCAGAGGGACGCAGAGAATCGGGCCTGCAGTTTAACCAAGCCATCTTTACGGGTAGTATACTTGAATCTCCTGGGTATCCTCTTGTTTTATGTGGGTAATTTAAGGGTTAATAGTGCTATTTAATAAACTTGTTGAATCTTTACTTGTGTTTGTCCTTTGTCCACCTTGCAAATAAGGGCACCGGGGTAAAACCTTGGAGTAAGTAAACTGGTTGAAAGTATCTGAGAATTAACAGGTACAACAAGGTGGACCGGATTAGCAACCCGTTAGCTGATTTAGCTGTTTGGCAAAAGGCAATGTTTTGCTGAATAAGTGCTCTTTCAGCCGAAATAAAACACGGCAGGAATAAAGTTTACAACAGGAAATTTCATTGTTCGGAATCAAAGAGTATCCTGCTGGAAACCCAAGTGACTATGTTGTTGAACTGAAAAGGAATTTTTGCTCAGTGGTGTGCAGTGGGTTATCCTGGGACAAGTCATTATATCAAATGTGCAGATCTGAAACTTTCCTGGTAGTGATGCCAGGGTTTGATGTTAACTCAGTATTCACTGCCGACAAGATCTTCAATTACTGAAGGAGCCTTTGTCCTTGGGGGGGGGAAAAAACAATCTGCATCATGGACAGACTCTGCTCTGACTCCAAAAAAGGTTTTTTTCTGAATTTTATCAGTAGAGTTCCTCGCCATCTCCATTTGCTCTCATTTTATGAGTTACATTTTAACATTCCCAGTCAATATTAGCAGTGCAATTGCCCACAGCTGCCCTGCATTTCACCAGTTACGTCAGATGTACGAGGCAAGTTTTTTACACAGAGGGTGGTGGGAGCCTGGAACTCGCTGCCGGGGGAGGTAGTGGAAGCAGATACGACAGTGACTTTTAAGGGGGCTTCTGGACAAATACATGAATAGGATGGGAATAGAGGGATATGGTCCCCAGAAGGGTAGGGGGCTTTACTTCAGTCGGGTAGCACGGTCGGTGCAGGCTTGGAGGGGCCGAAGGGCCTGTTTCTGTGCTGTAATTTTCTTTGTTCTTTATTATTTTCTTTTATTTCAGCGATCATGACTTCATCAGTAAGTGTGTAGAAGACTGTGTGCCAAAGAAGCAAATCCATGTGTTCCCCAACCGGAAACCATGGATGAACAGGGATATCCGCTGCTTGCTGAAGTCCAGGTCTCAGGCGTTCAAGTCAGGCGACCCTGACCTATACAAGAAAGCCAGATACGATCGAAGGAGAACCATCAAAGATGCCAAAAGACAGTACCGGACCAAGTTAGAGCCCCAGGCTAGCCACACTGACCCCACCGGCTATGGCAAGGTCTGCAAGACATAACAGGCTACAAGATGAAGGCATTTAAAATCGCCTACTCCAATGCACCCCTCCTTGATGAGCTCAATGCATTCTATGCCCGTTTTGAGCAAGAGGTCAGCAAGAATATGCCCTCCACCCTGGAAGCCCTGGAAGAACCTGTATCTGGGGTCACCATTGCAGATGTCAGAGCAGCTTTCTTGAAGGTCAACCCACGGAAAGCGACTGGCCCGGATGGGGTACCCGGACGTGCACTCAGATCCTGCGCGGACCAGCTGGCGGGGGTATGCACAGACATCTTCAATCTCTCTTTACAACAATCTGAGGTCCCTATCTGCTTCAAGAAGATGACCATCATCCCTGTACCTAAGAAAAGCCAAGCAGTGTGCCTTAATGACTATCGGCCGGTGGCTCTGACATCCATCATCATAAAGTGCTTCAAAATGCTAGTCATGGCACGAATCAATTCCAGCCTCCCGGACTACCTGGATCCACTACAGTTTGCCTATCGCCGCAACAGGTCCACAGCAGACGCCATTTCCCTGGCCCTGCACTCAACCCTGTTAGAAACCTTGTTATCTAGGTGTTGTCTAGGACACCTAGATAACAAGGACACCTATGTCAGACTCCTATTTATTGATTACAGCTCAGCCTTCAACACCATTATTTCCACGAAATTCCTCTCCGAACTCCATGGCCTGGGCCTCAGCACCTCCTTTGAGACTGAATCCTGAACTTCCTAACTCACAGACCGTGATCAGTAAGGATAGAACATAAGAAATAGGAGGAGTAGGCCATCTAGCCCCTCGAGCCTGCCCCGCCATTCAATAAGATCATGGCTGATCTGATAGTGGTTTAGTTCCACTTACCCGCCCGCTCCCCATAACCCTTAATTCCCTTATTGATCAGAAATCTATCTACCTGTGACTTAAACATATTTAATGAGGTAGCCTCCACTGCTTCAATGGGCAGAGAATTCCAGAGATTCACTACCCTCTGAGAGAAGAAGTTCCTCCTCAACTCTGTCCTAAACTGACTCCCCCTTATTTTGAGGCTGTGTCCTTTAGTTCTTGTTTCCTTTCTAAGTGGAAAGAATCTCTCTGCCTCTACCCTGTCGAGCCCTTTTATTATCTTATATGTCTCTATAGGATCTCCCCTCAGCCTTCTAAACTCCAACGAGTACAGACCAGTGGCTCTGACATCCATCGAGTATAGGCAACAACACCGTCCTCCACGATCATCCTCAACACCAGTGCCCCACAAGGCTGTGTTCTCGGCCCCCTACTATACTCCTTATACACCTATGACTGTGCAGCCAAATTCCCCTCCAACTCGATTTTCAAGTTTGCTGACGACACCACCATAGTGGGTCGGATCTCAAACAATGACAAGACAGAGTACAGGAATGAGATAGAGAATCTGGTGAACTGGTGCGGCAACAATAATCTCTCCCTCAATGTTAACAAAACGAAGGAGATTGTCATCGACTTCAGGAAGCGTAAAGGAGGACATCCCCCTGTCTACATCAATGGGGATGAAGTAGAAAGGGTCAAGAGCTTCAAGTTTTTAGGTGTCCAGATCACCACAACCTGTCCTGGTCCCCCCATGCCGACACTATAGTGAAGAAAGCCCACCAATGCCTCTACTTTCTCAGAAGACTAAGGAAATTTGGCATGTCAGCTATGACTCTCACAAACTTTTACACATGCACCATAGAAAGCATTCTTTCTGGTTGTATCACAGCTTGGTATGGCTCCTGCTCTGCCCAAGACCGCAAGGAACTACCAAAGGTCGTGAATGTTGCCCAGTCCATCACGCAAACCAGCCTCCCATCCATTGACTCTGTCTACACTTCCCGCTGCCTCGGCAAAGCAGCCAGTATAATTAAGGACCCCACACACCCCAGACATTCTCTCTTCCACCTTCTTCCTTCAGGAAAAAGGTACAAAAGTCTGAGGTCACGTACCAACCGACTCAAGAACAGCTTCTTCCCTGCTGCTGTCAAACCTTTGAATGGACCTACCTTGCATTAAGTTGATCTTTCTCTGCACCCTAGCTATGACTGTAACACTACATTCTGCACTCTCTCCTTTCCTTCTCTATGAACGGTATGCTTTGTCTGTATAGTGCGCAAGAAACAACACTTTTCACTGTATGTTAATACATGTGACAATAATAAATCAAATCAAATCAAATCATGCCAACATCAATGAACACCAAAATAGTTTTAAGAAATTAAATTGAACACTTTTAAGGATGTTGAGGCTACAATATACTTAAATTTATGTGTTTTTTTTATTTGTGGGACATGGGCGTCGCTGGCTGGCCAGCATTTATTGCCCATCCCTAGTTGCCCTTGAGAAGGTGGTGATGAGCTGCCTTCTTGAATCGCTGCAGTCCATGTTCTGTGGGTTGACCCAAAATGCCGTTAGGGAGGGAATTCCAGGATTTTGACCCAGCGATTGTGAAGGAACGGTGATATATTTCCAAGTCAGGACGGTGAGTGATTTGGAGGGGAACTTGCAGGTGGTGGTGTTCCCATGTATCTGCTGCCCTTGTCCTTCTAGATGGAAGTGTAACTTGTAAAACCCATCCAAACGCAGGCTTAAAATCAGGCTCTGGGCATGTGGTCAAAGCAAAGAGACAGGATTCTGGCTTGTGTACGTGATCCCCATTCACAGTTCTGACCAAAGTTCATCCAGACTCAAAACACTGGCTCTATTCGCTCTTCACAGATGCTGTCAGACCTGCTGAGATTTTCCAGCATTTTTCTGTTTTTGTCCCAATCACAACTTTCCAATCCTGAGGAGGCCTTGATCAAAGGTCAGCCGAGGAAAGCTCCTGGGGTCCTGAAGGATGTTTTATAAATCGATTAGAGAAGTTGTCAGAGTCCAGCTGCATCAGCATCTCCTTTGTTTTGGGTTCATCCCAGTTACTAAATAAGAGCAGAGACCCTCCAGGCCTCTCCCTCCCTCTGGTTTGATAAAGCTGTATCTGATAGGCTCATGCTGCACACTCCCTGTGTAGCTTATCGCTGCACATTCATATCATCATAGAATCCCTACAGTGCAGAAAAGGCCATTCGGCCCATCAAGTATCTTCCCCAGGCCCTCTCTCCGGCCCTATCCCCGTACACCCACACTTTTCCCATGGCTACTTCCCCTAACCTACACATCTTGGGACACTAAGGGGCAATTTAGCATGGCCAATCAACCTAACCCGCACATCTTTGGACTGTGGGAGGGAACTGGAGCACCCGGAGGAAACCCATGCAGACACGGGGAGAACATGCAGACTCTGCACAGACAGTGACCCGAGGCTGGAATCGAACCCGGGTCCCTGGCGCTGTGAAGCAGCAGCGCTAACCACTGTGCCGCTGTGCCACCCCCATCTCCTGTTTTTCTCTTGTATGCTACATTAGAGGTGCCATTGTGGGGCATCAGGCCAGCCTGTAGAGCTGTGTCCCAATGGAAAGCTTTGTTTGTGGAAATTCTCCATGGCACCATTGGAAATGGAGTTGGATTTATATATTTTACAGATACGCCTGTTGTGTTTATTCTGTGGCTTGAATAAAAACATTGTCCATATCTATTTGCAGTGTCAGAGCTTGAAAGCATATTTGATTGATTGAAGAGTTCATTCCTCAACTTATGGTTACATTTTAAGTCCAATGTTCATGACATTCTCTTGCCTAGGTCTGAACCCAGGTCCCTGGCACTGAGAGACAGCAGTGCTAACCACTGTGCCACCGTGCCACCCATTTAGTTGCTATTATCAATATAAGGAATGATTATGTAACTCCGTTTATTGCTTCCAGTAGCTAGTCACAGATGGAAGACCATTTTAGTGACATCCTTATTTTGGGTGAAGATTCGGGACACATGGAACAATTAAATGCTTTCCAAACCTACTCAATGTACACCTTGCACCTTTCAAACCAAGGCAGGACTCATAACTGTCTGAACACAAGCAGTCTATTTTATCAACAAATGGTTAAAATACACATGCTTGTTCCGTGCCCACGCAAGTTAGAACATAGAACATAGAACAGTACAGCACAGAACAGGCCCTTCGGCCCACGATGTTGTGCCGAGCTTTATCTGAAACCAAGATCAAGCTATCCCACTCCCTATCATCCTGGTGTGCTCCATGTGCCTATCCAATAACCGCTTAAATGTTTCTAAAGTGTCTGACTCCACTATCACTGCAGGCAGTCCATTCCACACCCCAACCACTCTCTGCGTAAAGAACCTACCTCTGATATCCGTCCTGTATCTCCCACCACGAACCCTATAGTTATGCCCCCTTGTAATAGCTCCATCCACCCGAGGAAATAGTCTTTGAACGTTCACTCTATCTATCCCCTTCATCATTTTATACACCTCTATTAAGTCTCCCCTCAGCCTCCTCCGCTCCAGAGAGAACAGCCCTAGCTCCCTCAACCTTTCCTCATATGACCTACCCTCCAAACCAGGCAGCATCCTGGTAAATCTCCTCTGCACTCCTTCCAGCGCTTCCACATCCTTCCTATAGTGAGGTGACCAGAACTGCACACAATATTCCAAATGTGGTCTCACCAAGGTCCTGTACAGTTGCAGCATAACCCCACGGCTCTTAAACTCCAACCCCCTGTTAATAAAAGCTAACACACTATAGGCCTTCTTCACAGCTCTATCCACTTGACTGGCAACCTTTAGAGATCTGTGGATATGGACCCCAAGATCTCTCTGTTCCTCCACAGTCTTCAGAGCCCTACCTTTGACCCTGTAATCCACATTTAAATTTGTCCTACATAAAAAGTTCCTGCTTTTTTTTGTTAACCAGGGGCAAGTCATGACAATAAAGTTAAAGTTTATTTATTATTGTCACAAGTAAGGCTTACATTAACACTGCAATGAAGTTATTGTGAAAATCCCCTAGTCGCCACACTCCGGCATCTGATTGGGTTACACTGAGGGAGATTTTAGCAATTCTGCGGAATATATTATTAAAAATGTATTTTGCTTTGTGTGTTTGGAAGGTGTATTTGAAAGCCAGCTGCTGAAGGGCACTTACAGGGACAGCTGGTGATCTGACTGAGCAGGGTGTATCTTTATTTCATGCTCTCTCTCTCACAGCCATAGTGTCACTCTGCTCTCTCTCTCTCTCTGGCACAGTGTCACACTGCTCTCTCTCTCTCTCTCTGGCACAGTGTCACACTGCTCTCTCTCTCTCTCTCTGCTCACTGACACAGTGTCACACTGCTCTCTCTCTCTTTCCCTCTCTCTCTGGCACAGTGTGACACTGCTCTTTCTCTTTCTCTGGCACAGTGTTACACTGCTCTCTCTCTCTCTCACTGGCACAGTGTCACACCTCACTCTCTCTCTCTCTCACTGGCACAGTGTTACACTGCTCTCTCTCTCTCACTGGCACAGTGTCACACCTCACTCTCTCTCTCTCACTGGCACAGTGTTACACTGCTCTCTCTCTCACTGGCACAGTGTCACACTGCTCTCTCTCTCTCTCTCTGGTACAGTGTCACACTGCTCTCTCTCTCTCTGGCACAGTGTCACACTGCTATCTCTCTCTCTCTCACTGGCACAGTGTCACACTGCTCTCTCTCTCTCACTTACACAGTGTCACACTGCTCCCTCTCTCTCTCTCTCTCTCTGGCACAGTGTCACACTGCTCTCTCTCACTGGCACAGTGTCACACTGCTCCCTCTCTCTCTCTCTCTGGCACAGTGTCACACTGCTCTCTCTCACTGGCACAGTGTCACATTGCTCTCTCTCTCTCTCTGGCACAGTGTCACACTGCTCCCTCTCTCTCACTGGCACAGTATCATAGTGCTCTCTCTCTCACTGGCACAGTGTCACACTGCTCTCTCTCTCACTGGCACAGTGTCACACTTCTCTCTCTCTCTCTCTCTGGCACAGTGTCACACTGCTCTCTCTCACTGGCACAGTGTCACATTGCTCTCTCTCTCTCTCTGGCACAGTGTCACACTGCTCCCTCTCTCTCTCTCTGGCACAGTGTCATAGTGCTCTCTCTCTCTCACTGGCACAGTGTCACATTGCTCTCTCTCTCTCTGGCACAGTGTCACACTGCTCCCTCTCTCTCTCTCACTGGCACAGTGTCACACTTCTCTCTCTCTCTCTCTCTCACTTGCACAGTGTCACACTGCTCCCTCTCTCACTGGCACAGTGTAATACTGCACTCTCTCTCTCTCACTTGCACAGTGTCACACTGCTCCCTCTCTCACTGGCACAGTGTCACACTGCTCCATCTCTCTCTCTCTCTGGCACAGTGTCACACTGCTCTCTCTCTCTCTCTCTCTCACTGGCACAGTGTCATACTGCTCTCTCTCTCTCTCTCTCTCTCTGGCACAGTGTCATACTGTTCCCTCTCTCTCACTGGCACAGTGTCACACTGCTCTCTCTCTCTCTCTCTCTCTGGCATAGTGTCACACTGCTCTCTCTCTCTCTCACTGGCACAGTGTCACACTGCTTTCTCTCTCTCTCTCTCTCTCTCACTTGCACAGTGTCATACTGCTCTCTCTCTCTCTCTGGCACACTGTCACATTCTCTCTCTCTATCTCTCACTGGCACAGTGTCACACTGCTCTCTCTCTCTCGCTCTCTCACTGGCACAGTGTCTCACTGCTCTCTCTCTCTCTCTCACTGGCACAGTGTCACACTGCTCTCTCTCTCTCTCTCAATGGCACAGTGTCACACTCCTCTCTCTCTCTCACTGGCAGTGTCACACTGCTCTCCCTCTCTCTCTCTCACTGGCACAGTGTCACACTGCGCTCTCTCTCTCATTCACTGGCACAGTGTCACACTGCTCTCTATCTCTCTCAGTGGCACAGTGTCACACTGCTCTCTCTCTCTCTCTGGCACAGTGCCACACTGCTCTCTCTCTCTCTCTGGCACAGTGTCACACTGCTCTCTCTCTCTCTCTCACTGGCACAGTGTCACACTGCTCTCTCTCTCACTGGCACAGAGTCACACTGCTCTCTCTCTCTCTGGCACAGTGTCACACGGCTCTTTCTCTCTTTCTCTGGCACAGTGTCACACTGCTCTCTCTCTCTCTGGCACAGTGTCACACGGCTCTTTCTCTCTCTCTCTGGCACAGTGTCACACTGCTCTCTCTCTCTCTCTCTCTCTGGCACAGTGTCACACTGCTCTCTCTCTCTCTGGCACAGTGTCACACTGCTCTCTCTCTCACTGGCACAGAGTCACACTGCTCTCTCTCTCTCACTGGCACAGTATCATAGTGCTCTCTCTCTCACTGGCACAGTGTCACACTGCTCTCTCTCTCACTGGCACAGTGTCACACTTCTCTCTCTCTCTCTCTCTGGCACAGTGTCACACTGCTCTCTCTCACTGGCACAGTGTCACATTGCTCTCTCTCTCTCTCTGGCACAGTGTCACACTGCTCCCTCTCTCTCTCTCTGGCACAGTGTCATAGTGCTCTCTCTCTCTCACTGGCACAGTGTCACATTGCTCTCTCTCTCTCTCTCTCTGGCACAGTGTCACACTGCTCCCTCTCTCTCTCTCACTGGCACAGTGTCACACTTCTCTCTCTCTCTCTCTCTCACTTGCACAGTGTCACACTGCTCCCTCTCTCACTGGCACAGTGTAATACTGCACTCTCTCTCTCTCACTTGCACAGTGTCACACTGCTCCCTCTCTCACTGGCACAGTGTCACACTGCTCCATCTCTCTCTCTCTCTGGCACAGTGTCATACTGCTCTCTCTCTCACTGGCACAGTGTCACACTGCTCTCTCTCTCTCTCTCTCTCACTGGCACAGTGTCATACTGCTCTCTCTCTCTCTCTCTCTCTCTGGCACAGTGTCATACTGTTCCCTCTCTCTCACTGGCACAGTGTCACACTGCTCTCTCTCTCTCTCTCTCTCTGGCATAGTGTCACACTGCTCTCTCTCTCTCTCACTGGCACAGTGTCACACTGCTTTCTCTCTCTCTCTCTCTCTCTCACTTGCACAGTGTCATACTGCTCTCTCTCTCTCTCTGGCACACTGTCACATTCTCTCTCTCTATCTCTCACTGGCACAGTGTCACACTGCTCTCTCTCTCTCGCTCTCTCACTGGCACAGTGTCTCACTGCTCTCTCTCTCTCTCTCACTGGCACAGTGTCACACTGCTCTCTCTCTCTCTCTCAATGGCACAGTGTCACACTCCTCTCTCTCTCTCTCACTGGCAGTGTCACACTGCTCTCCCTCTCTCTCTCTCACTGGCACAGTGTCACACTGCGCTCTCTCTCTCATTCACTGGCACAGTGTCACACTGCTCTCTATCTCTCTCAGTGGCACAGTGTCACACTGCTCTCTCTCTCTCTCTGGCACAGTGCCACACTGCTCTCTCTCTCTCTCTCTGGCACAGTGTCACACTGCTCTCTCTCTCTCTCTCACTGGCACAGTGTCACACTGCTCTCTCTCTCACTGGCACAGAGTCACACTGCTCTCTCTCTCTCTGGCACAGTGTCACACGGCTCTTTCTCTCTTTCTCTGGCACAGTGTCACACTGCTCTCTCTCTCTCTCTCTCTGGCACAGTGTCACACTGCTCTCTCTCTCTCTCTCTCTCTGGCACAGTGTCACACTGCTCTCTCTCTCTCTGGCACAGTGTCACACTGCTCTCTCTCTCACTGGCACAGAGTCACACTGCTCTCTCTCTCTCTGGCACAGTGTCACACGGCTCTTTCTCTCTTTCTCTGGCACAGTGTCACACTGCACTCTCTCTCTCTCTGGCACAGTGTCACACTGCTCTCTCTCTCTCTCTCTGGCACAGTGTCACACTGCTCTCTCTCTCTCTGGCACAGTGTCACACTGCTCTCTCTCTCTGGCAAAGTGTCACACTGCTCTCTCTCTCTCTGGCACAGTGTCACACTGCTCTCTCTCTCTCTCGCTCTCACTGGCAGTCTTACACTGCTCTCTCTCTCTCACTGGCACAGTGTCACACTGCTCTCTCTCTCACTGGCACAGTGTCACACTGCTCTCTCTCTCACTGGCACAGTGTCACACTACGTTCCCTCTCTCTCTCTCTCACTGGCACAGTGTCACACTGCTCTCTCTCTCTCTCTGGCACAATGTCACACTGCTCTCTCTCCTCTCACTGGCACAGTGTCACACTGCTCTCTCTCTCTCTCTCTCTCTCTCACTGGCACAGTGTCACACTGCTCTCCCTCTCTCACTGGCACAGTGTCACACTGCTCTCTTTCTCTCTCTCACTGGCACAGTGTCTCACTGCTCTCTCTCTCTCTCTCTCTCAATGGCACAGTGTCACACTCCTCTCTCTCTCTCTCTCTGGCACAGTGTCACACTGCTCTCTCTCTCTCACTGGCACAGTGTCACAGTGCTCTCTCTCTCTCACTGGCACAGTGTCACACTGTGCTCTCTCTCTCACTGGCACAGTGTCACACTGCTCTCTCTCTCTCACTGGCACAGTGTCACAGTGCTCTCTCTCTCACTGGCACAGTGTCACACTGCGCTCTCTCTCTCACTGTCACAGTGCTCTCTCTCTCTTTCTCACTGGCACAGTGTCACACTGCGCTCTCTCTATCACTGGCACAGTGTCACAGTGCTCTCTCTCTCTCACTGCACAGTGTCACACTGCTCTCTCTCTCTCTCCCTCTCTCTGGCACAGTGTCACACTGCTCTCTCTCACTGGCACAGTGTCACACTGCTCTCTCTCTCTCTTACTGGCACAGTGTCACAGTGCTTTCTCTCTGTCTCTCACTGGCACAGTGTCACACTGCGCTCTCTCTCTCACTGGCACAGTGTCACAGTGCTCTCTCTCTCTCTCACTGGCACAGTGTCACACTGCTCTCTCTCTCTCTTACTGGCACAGTGTCACAGTGCTTTCTCTCTCTCACTGGCACAGTGTCACACTGCGCTCTCTCTCTCACTGGCACAGTGTCACACTGCTCTCTCTCTCTCTCTCTGGCACAGTGTCACACTGCTCTCTCTCACTGGCACAGTGTCACACTGCTCTCTCTCTCTCTCTCTGGCACAGTGTCACACTGCTCTCTCTCACTGGCACAGTGTCACACTGCTCTCTCTCTCTGGCACAGTTTCACACTGCTCTCTCTCACTGGCACAGTGTCACACTGCTCTCTCTCTCTCTCTGGCACACTGTCACACTGCTCTCTCTCTCTCTCACTGGCACAGTGTCAGACTGCGCTCTCTCTCTCACTGGCACAGTGTCACAGTGCTCTCTCTCTCTCTCACTGGCACAGTGTCAGACTGCGCTCTCTCTCTCACTGGCACAGTGTCACAGTGCTCTCTCTCTCTCTCTCACTGGCACAGTGTCACACTGCGCTCTCTCTCACTGGCACAGCGTCACAGTGCTCTCTCTCTCTCTCACTGCACAGTGTCACACTGCTCTCTCTCTCTCTCTGGCACAGTGTCACACTGCTCTCTCTCACTGGCACAGTGTCACATTGCTCTCTCTCTCTCTCTCTGGCACAGTGTCACACTGCTCTCTCTCTCTCTCTGGCACAGTGTCACACTGCTCTCTCTCACTGGCACAGTGTCACACTGCTCTCTCTCTCTCTCTCCCTGGCACAGTGTCACACTGCTCTCTCTCACTGGCACAGTGTCACATTGCTCTCTCTCTCTCTCTCTCTGGCACAGTGTCACACTGCTCTCTCTCTCTCTCTCTCTCTGGCACAGTGTCACACTGCTCTCTCTCACTGGCACAGTGTCACACTGCTCTCTCTCTCTCTCTCCCTGGCACAGTGTCACACTGCTCTCTCTCACTGGCACAGTGTCACAATGCTCTCTCCCTCTCTCTGGCACAGTGTCACACTGCTCTCTCTCACTGGCACAGTGTAACATTCTCTCTCTCTCTCTCTGGCACAGTGTCACACTGCTCTCTCTCACTGGCACAGTGTAACATTCTCTCTCTCTCTCTCTGGCACAGTGTCACACTGCTCTCTCCCTCTCTCTGGCACAGTATCACACTGCTCTCTCTCACTGGCACAGTGTCACACTGCTCTCTCTCTTTCTCTCACTGGCACAGTGTCACACTGCTCTCTCTCTCTCACTGGCACAGTGTCACACTGCTCTCTCTCACTGGCACAGTGTCACACTGCTCTCTCTCTCACTGGCACAGTGTCACACTGCTCTCTCTCTCTCTCTCTGGCACAGTGTCACACTCCTTTCTCTCTCTCTCTCCCTCTCTCTGGCACAGTGTCACACTGCTCTCTCTCTCTCTGGCACAGTGTCACAGTGCTCTCTCTCTCTCTCTCTGGCACAGTGTCACAGTGCTCTCTCTCTCTCTCTCTGGCACAGTTTCACAGTGCTCTCTCTCTCTCTCTCTGGCACAGTGTCACACTGCTCTCTCTCTCTCACTGGCACAGTGTCACACTGCTCTCTCTCTCTCTCTGGCACAGTGTCACAGTGCTCTCTCTCTCTGGCACAGTGTCACACTGCTCTCTCTCTCTCTCTCTCTGGCACAGTGTCACACTGCTCTCTCTCTCTCACTGGCACAGTGTCACACTGCTCTCTCTCTCTCACTGGCACAGTGTCACAGTGCTCTCTCTCTCTGGCACAGTGTCACACTGCTCTCTCTCTCTCTCTCTGGCACAGTGTCACAGTGCTGGGCTTTGGGAGAGTTGTGATGTTGCTACTCCATGGAGCATGCGTCTCCGTGAGCCAGAGCTTTCTGCTGCTGTGATCAGTCAGTGAGAGGCGCTTCCTGCCGGGGCAGCGATGAGTTTGAACATTGTGTACGAGGGCTCGCTGTACCCCAGCCTGGTTCACTCGGAGGAAAGCCTCAGGTTCGCCCGAGAGGAATTCCAGGTCCGGGATGAAGATGTTTTCATCGCCACTTACCCCAAATCCGGTGAGGAGAGGGAGAGGGACAGAGGGAGAGGGTGAGGATGAGAGAGGGTGGGGAAAGGGTGAGGGTGGGGAATGGGTGAGGGTGAGAGAGGGTGGGGAAAGGGTGAGGGTGGGGAATGGGTGAGGGAGAGGGTGAGGGTGAGAGAGGGTGGGGTGAGGGTGAGGGTGGGTGGGTACAAGGGACCAGGACCCCCAGCTAATTCTCAGCCATTTGCCAAAGTTTCTCAGATTGAGATGGGTTGGATGCTGTTCTTTTGGAGCCGGGATCAGTGAGGTCTCGAGTGAAAACCCTCTGGCAGTTACACCCCCCGAACCAGAAACTAGTGAGAGGGAGAACCAGAAATTAATGTGAGAGAGAGGGGAAGGAAATATCAGCAACTGTCCCCAGGTCCCTGCCAGTTCACTGAGCCACAACCACAGCTGGAGTCTCGCCAAAGAGCGCTGCTCCTCTGCACCCAACTCCCCTCCTTCCCCCAATTCCCCTTGGGGATCTTCGCCCTCCAGTTGGCCTTTTATTTTATCCGCTTTATGTCGGAGCTGAGACTGGAATTCCGAAATCGGATAGTTTAATCAGATGGTGAAAATCCTCAGTGGTTTAGATTTCAGAATGAGCCAATCTCTAAGCTGTCTGTGTAAATGTTTTGTTCCTCGGAGATTGCAGCATTTCGCTAACAAGACAAGTTGTTGAAGTGAGTTATTCAGAGTGATCCTTACCCCGCGAATAATGTAAACCTGGTTTCAGTGGTGCTTTTCTTTGCCATTCCCAGATTTCTCTGAAATAGTTGCTCTTTGGTCTCTGACTTTCCCCAGGACTCTGCAGTGATTTACTTTTCCTTTTCAGTATGTGTCTAATTACTCTGTGAATGTTGTTGTTGAATCTGCTCAACTCTGCAGGCAATGCATTCCAATCATAACTCACATAAGGAATATAACTTCATCTGCTTTTGTCACTTGTTCTGGTGACCAAGTTTGCAGCCAGTTATTCCACCGACTCTCTCAAACCCTCAGTTGTGAAAACCTTTATTGAACTTCCCCATGTCCATTTTTGCTTTAGTGAGAATCAAAGAATCCCTACAATGCAGAAGGAGGCCATTCGGCCCATCGAGTCTGCACTGACTCTCCAACAGAACATCCCACCCAGGCTCTCCCCACCCTATCCCCATAACCCCACACATTTACCCCGCTAATTCTTACAATCTACATATCTTTGGGCGCTAAGGGGCAATTTGGCATGACCAATCCGCGGCATGACCAATCCGTGGTTAGCACTGCTGCCTCACAGCACCAGGGTCCTCAGTTCAATTCCCGGCTTGGGTGACTGTGTGGAGTTTGCACGCTATCCCCGTGTTTGCGTGGGTTTCCTCCCACAGTCTGAAAGACGTGCTGATTAGGGTGCATTGGCCGTGCTAAATTCTCCCTCTGTGTACCCGAACAGGCGCCGGAGTGGAATTTCACAGTAACTTCATTGCGGCATTAATGTAAACCTACTCATGACACTAATAAATAAACTTTAAACTGCATATCTTTGGGCTGTGGGAGGAAACCGGAGCACCCGGAGGAAACCCACGCAGACACGAGGAGAACGTGCTAACTCCACACAGACAATGACTCAAGTCTGGAATTGAACTCGGGACCCTGGTGCTGAGGCAGCAGTGTTAACCACTCTGCCACTGTGCCACTATTCCAGCTTTTCTGATCTCTACACTTGACTGAATTCTCTTATCCCTGGTACATCTCCTCTGCAGCAGCAGCAGGTTTTGACAATGTTGATCAGGAGCATTGATTTTGATCTCCTTCTACAGGATTTGATTTGATTTATTATTGTCACATGGATTAACATACAATGAAAAGTATTGTTTCTTGCGTGCTATACAGACAAAGCATACCGTTCATAGAGAAGGAAATGAGAGAGTGCGGAATGTAGTGTTACAGTCATAGCTAGGGTGTAGAGAAAGATCAACTTAATGCAAGGTAGGTCCATTCAAAAGTCTGACAGCAGCAGGGAAGAAGTTATGTTCTTGAGTCAGTTGGTACGTGACCTCAGACTTTTGTATCTTTTTCCCGAAGGAAGAAGGTGGAAGAGAGAATGTCCGGGGTGCGCGGGGTCCTTAATTATGCTGGCTGCTTTGCCGAGGCAGCGGGAAGTGTAGACAGAGTCACTGGATGGGAGGCTGGTTTGCGTGATAGATTGGGCTACATTCACGACCTTTTGTAGTTCCTTGCGGTCTTGGGCAGAGCAGGAGCCCATACCAAGCTGTGATACAGCCAGAAAGAATGCTTTCTATGGTGCAACTGTAAAAGTTGGTGAGAGTCATAGCTGACATGCCAAATTCCCTTAGTCTTCTGAGAAAGGACTGATGCTGACGGTGATTGGAGACTACTGAACTGAAATGACCCAACGTGCTACACTCGCTGTGTCGACCTCTCAGCCACATGCTGCACAGTCACTGACCTCCCCTGTCAGAATCGGATTATTTTCCCTGCAGCTCTGTGATCAGCGCTGTGGGTGTATCTGCACCTCAGCGACTGGAGCTGCCCAAGAAGACAGCTCACCACCGCATTCTCACCAGTTAGGGATGGGCAGCAAGTGCTGGCCTAGCCAGCGACACCCGCATCGCATGAACGAAAGAAAAATAACTCGAGATAACTCGAGGACTTGGCAGATGGTGCAAAGCAATTTTTTTTCCAATTCAATCCAATCAAAGCCCAATTCAAAGTCTCAAAAAGTGAGACGTTCCAGATCCAAGCTGGCAAGTCAGGCTTCCTGTCTAGGGCTTGATCATGATGTCTGCCGGCTCCAAGCGGAGAGGATCGCCAAGAAGATTGCGCATATCGACACAGACATCAAGTTTCTACACTTCTTACCAGGGCTTGATCTACATGGTCCCAGCTAATTGGAGCAGGCAGCTTCCCCATCCAGTGATCTCATTTGCATCTTGGCCAAAAGGCCTAGATGCAATTTTTAAAAATTGCTTCAAATGAAGCCTCGGTGTAACCCTCAGTGACTTCTATCAAGTGCAGGACGCCAATACTACACTTGATCTTAGCCAAAAGACCGAGAAGTGTTGATGCAAAGCTATTAATGTCACTAACTCCGTGGAAGTGACTTGTGCATAGCCAGGGGCTCTCTCTCACGCCACATTAACGCAAACCTTTTGGGTTTTTCATTGGGTCATCCTGTAATCCACTAGCCCTGCCCAGGATAGCAAAGCTGCTACTGCAGCAGGAGCACACCCTGGTGGCTGTGTCAGGGCATTGCACCAATTATCATGACATGGTCATGTCTGCACTGCTGATGAGATGTTGTACCCAGGGAATCAGACTGTTCTTTGTTGGTGTGCTTTAGGGATTTTGCAATGCTGCTCCCAGCAGTAAAAAAATATCAGTCTGAAACTTTTTTGTCAGCTGCTGCTTTAGTCTGCGCAGTTAGAATGTTGCTTCACGGGTGACACAGGGGTTAGCACTGCTGCCCCACAGTGCTAGGAACCCAGGTTCAATTCCCACCTCGGGTAATTGACTGTATGGAGTCTCCACATTCTCCCCGTGTCTGCGTGGGTTTATTCCGGGTGCTCCGGTTTCCTCCCATTGTCCAAAGATGCGCAGGTTAGGTTGATTGGCCGTGCTAAATTGACCCTTAGTGTCAGGGAGAGTGGCCAGGATTACTGGGTTAGGGCCTGGGTGAGATTGTTGTCGGTGTAGGATCGATGGGCTGAATGGCCTCTTTCTACGGTATAGGGATTTTATGATTCACGGGACATGGAGAAAGGTGAGCAAATTTGATTTGATTTATTATTGTCACATGTATTGGGATACAGTGAAAAGTATTGTTTCTTGTGCGCTATACAGACAAAGCATACTGTTCATAGAGAAGGAAAGGAGGGGGTGCAGAATGTAGTGTTACGGTCATAGCTAGGGTGTAGAGAAAGATCAACTTAATATGAGGTAGGTCCATTCAGAAGTCTGATGGCAGCAGGGAAGGAGTTGTTTTTGAGTCGATTGGTACGTGACTTCAGACTTTTGTATCTTTTTCCTGATGGAAGAAGGTGGAAGACCAAGGTGCGTGGGGTCCTTAATTATGCTGGCTGCTTTCCCGAGGCAGCGGGAAGTGTCGACAGAGTCAATGGATGGGCGGCTGGTTTGAGTGATGGACTGGGCTTCGTTCACAACTCTGTAGTTTCTTGCGGTCTTGGGCAGAACAGGAGCCATACCAAGCTGTGATACAACCAGAAAGAATGCTTTCTATGGTGCATCTGTAGAAATTGGTGAGAGTCGTAGCTGACATGCCAAATTTCCTTAGTCTCTTGAGAAAGTAGAGGTGTTGGTGGGGCTTTCTTAATTGTAGCATCAGCATGGGGGGACCAGGACAGGTTGTTGGTGATCTGGACACCTAGAAACTTGAAGGGGATGTATGAGTGGCCTTTTCTCATTTCATATTTTATTGAATGAGGCAATGTGAGAATGATCTTTCTGGTTCTAATGTCCAGATAACTTGTACAATTTATATAAACAGGTACTACTTGGATGCAAGAAATATTGCCTTTAGTTTACAGCAAAGGTGATCTGACACCAGTACAAACTATCCCAAACTGGCAGCGTGTTCCATGGTTGGAGCAAAAGAGTGGGAAAGCACTACTGGAGAACAGACCTTCACCCCGGCTTATCACAACTCATCTTCCTTATCATCTGATGCCAAAGTCCTTCTATACGTCAAAAGCAAAAGTGAAGTATTATTTTTCCTTCTAATTTGTCACGGCGGGGGGGGTGCAAAAAACAGAAATGAAATCAGAGGACAGAATGAGTGAAACTTTAAAAAGTCCCGAAAGTTGCAAGGAGCAGCTTGAGGAGAATAGTAAGAGTAAAGACATGAATGTCCTCACACTCCTGTTTGTTCCACTTTTTGTTGGATCCTGTGGTTTGTTTGGATAACTAACTCTTTATTTGCACAATGAGAGGATGATGAACTGCAAGGTACACACAGTAAATTTCGATCATGTTAAATGCTGGAGTGTGATAATGTTTTACTGTTAGTTCTTCATTGTATCCCTACAGTGCAGAAGGTGGCCATTCGGCCCATCGAGTCTGCACTGACCACAATCCCATCCAGGCCCTATTCCTGTAACCTCACGTATTTACCCCACTAATCTCCCTAACACTCTGGGGCAATTTAACACGGCCAATCCACCTAACCCACACATCTTTGGACTGTGGGAGGAAACCGGAGCACCCGGAGAAAATCCACGGGGAGAACGTGCAGACTCCACACAGACAGTGACCTGAGGCCAGAATCGAACCCAGGTTCCTGGCGCTGTGAGGCAGCAATGCTAACACTGTGCCACCGTGCCGCTCTATGTCCTTGACTCTTGTTAACTTGTCAGCATGGTTGCCAAGTTACAGTGGCACAACTGGGTGTCTGCACAGCCTCCTGTTAAAATGCAGCAACACTGAAGCTGAACTCGCCATGAGGGATTTCTCTCAGTGTTAGGAATCCCTGCCTTGTCGACAATGTGAGCTCTGTAGTATGATGTGACATCTACTGTAGGGCCTTTGTGATGGATACAGAATTGTCACTGGCACGAATGCCAACTAGTTGCATCTGTACAACCCCAATTATTCTAGAGCTGGGGGATGTCTAATCGTGACACTCGTATCTGTGTTTGTATATGTGACATTTGAGAGTTCCTCCACGGTTGCTATCATCATTTTCCTCACTATGAATTGTAGATGCAATCCTCAAAATCACACCCTTAAGTGAAAAAGCTTTTCTGTGAATCTTGAATTCCCACAAGAATCAAGGAGTTTGGTTCCTTCAGACATTTCTTACCCAGAATAGCCAATGTACAGTTTAAAATACTCAGCTGTACATGTGCAACATAATACATTCCAGACTGTGATAACTTACAAAATAAAGTAAATCAGTGAATATAACAGTGATACTGTTAGATCAAACTAACCCAAACAAGCCCTGAGGAGCAGAGATTCTGTTCCCCCCCACACAGCTCTCTGGGAACTCTGCACAACTTTTTGCTTGCTTTCCTTTCCCCCCTCTCTCTCTCTCTCTCCTTTCCCACTGTCTCTGTCCCTCCTTTCCTTCTATGTGTCTCTCTCACTCTCCTTTCTCATTCTCTCGCTCTCTCTCTTTTCCAATCTCTCTCTCCGTTCCCGCTCTGTCTCTTTCGCTCTCCTTTCCCGCTCTCTCGCTCTCTCTCGCTCTGTTGATCTCTCTCCCTCTTACTCTCCTTTCCCTAAGTGTGAGTGTACCTCTGTGTCTCCATTCCTGATAGTTTGCAGGAAGCTCCTACCCTGCATGGTGCAGTGAAGGAACCAGGGGAGGGGGGAGAGGGGGGGAGGGGGTTGTGGTTCCGGATTTTGAACCTCATTCTGTCCTTGAGGCCTAGGCCTCTGGTGGTTGTATTGCTGCATCGTGCAGTGCAGTCAAACATTGGTCAAAGACCATATCACATGATAGACAGTGACTTGCCCCAAACTACCCAAGCACAGTCCAGTATTATCCAAAGAGAAAGGGACTCTCCAACACAGGCTTGACCCTGTCATGACCTGATCAATAGTTAGGGTTAGATCTCTGCCCTCTTCATCAGCGTCATTCGATGACAGTTTTGGTGGCTTTTTCCATCACTTTGACAATTGGGAGGAGGCCCTATTGAGTTAGATTTTTTATGGAGGGGAATATCCCTCTATCATCCGTGTTCCACATTGTCATCGCTGCATTGGATTGACTTCACTAACAGACGGTTAATTCTGCCGCGCAAGTCTTCAAGGCTGAGTATAGACAGCAGCCCTGACTTTCACTGTGCCCTGTGTCACTGGAATTGTAATCCAGGGGTCCAGGCTAATATTCTCGGGACAAAGGTTCAAACCCCACCACAGCAGCTGGTGGAATTTAAATGTAATTAATAAATCTGTAATTGAAAAGCGAGTTTCAATAATGATGACCATGAAACCATTGTCGATTGTCGGAAAAACCCATCGGGTTCACTGATGCCCTTTAGGGAAGGAAATCTGCCTTCCTGACCCGGTCTGGTCTACATGTGACTCCAGAGCCACAGCAATGTGGTTCACTCTTGGTGGCCGTCTGAAATGGTGGGGGAATGAGAATCATAGAATCCCTACAGTGCTGAAGGAGGCCATTCAGCCCATCGAGTCTGCACCGACCACAATCCCACCCAGGCCCTATTCCCGTAACCCCACATATTTACCCTGTTAATCCCCCTGACACTAGGGTCAATTTAGCGTGGCCAATCAACCTAACCCACACATCTTAGGGATGGGCAACAAATGTTGTTTTGCCAGCAAACCCACATCCCACGAAAGAATAAATAAATAAATTATACTAAAACGAGTTATTACTGTCGCACAAGGTGAGTCACATGACATCTGTGAAAGTGGGGACTTCAGTACGAGTCTGCTCTGGATCATCGGCCGCTCTTTCCCCATTCAGCAACAAGCACCTTCAGCTCTGCAGCCGTTTACACGCTGCCATTCGCCTTTTGCGAGAGTTTTATCATTTTTTAAAATTGTGTTTGATCGTGATTTGACTCAATCGCATCCAGCATTTACTGTATGTCATGGATAATATATGCATAATCTTGTCGTTTGCATTTTGTGCTTGGGTATGTTAGAATTCCAAGGTTTCTTTATGCTGATATGCTCTGTACACAGATCTTACAACAGTATCTTGCTCCAGAAATCCCCTTCAAACTGTCTAAGTTCTTCTGGAGCCGTGTTGTACTTGGGTGAGAACTCAGCTTCTCCCTTCCGTTACACCACACAAATTAGCACAACTTGTGCTCCCGTTTTCAGAGTTGGCTCAGTGTAACTCTGCAAAGCACACACATATGAGGTTAAGGCGCACATGTGAGGTTAGGGCAGACACACATGAGATTAAGGCACACACATGTGAGGTTAAGGCACACACGTGAGGTTAAAGTAAATACATGTGAGGTTAGGGCACACGTGAGGTTAAGGCAGACACACGTGAGATTAAGGCACACACGTGAGGTTAAGGCACATACATGTGAAGTTAGGGCACACGTGAGGTTAAGGCGCACACGTGAGGTTAGGGCAGACACACGTGAGGTAAGGCACACACACGTGAGGTTAGGACACACACGTGAGGTTAGGGCACACACATGAGGTTAAGGCACACACGTGAGGTTAAGGCAGACACACGTGAGGCTAAGGCACACACGTGAGGTTAAGGCACACATGTGAGGTTAAGGCACATACATGTGAAGTTAGGGCACATGTGAGGTTAAGGCACACACACGTGAGGTTAAGGCACACACATGTGAGGTTCAGGCACACACCTGTCCCTGAAGGACATTAGTGAACAAATTGGTAGTTTTCATGTTCATGTTTGTTCTTTTAGTGTCAGCAAACAGGTTACGAGATCGTCACCACTCACAGTGGGTGAACACACTGCCTCTGTGTCTAGGTGCTAACATCACTGTGCCCGTTTTGGTGAACACTTCCTGAATCAGAATGTACAATGAGTTAAACTATGGAAATTCCTAAAATCATTCTATTAAAGTGATTGTGTTTTTATTCTCTGTTGGGACCGACTTGAATCTTATTCCAGGTTGTCTATGTGACCCGAAATCCAAAGGATGCTCTCGTTTCTTCCTTCCACTATCACAACATGGCCTCATTCTTGGAGAACCCAGGCACCTTTGAGGAATTCATTCAGAGGTTCCTGGAAGGAAAAGGTAATGTTCTTTATTCATTCATTCATTATTTTTTTCAATGGGAGGATGTAAATTCCCCTGTTTCCTTTCATTGAGATAACAGATTTGGTGACGTGTCATCATTTCTTTTAAGGCTGGTTGAGTACAGACAATATGGAACACTATGGAACAGGTGGAGACCATTTGGCCCATCATGTCAGCGCTGTGTCTATAAAAGAGCTGGTTTGATTTGATTTGATTTGTTATTGCCACATTTATTAGTATACAGTGAAAAGTATTGTTTCTTGCATGCTATACAGACAAAGCATACCGTTCATAGAGGAGGAAAGGAGATGGCACAGAATGTAGTGTTATGCTCATAGCTGGGTTGTAGAGAATGATCATCTTAGTGCAAGGTAGGTCCATTCAAGATCAGGGAAGAAACTATTCTTGAGTCGGTTGGTACATGATCTCAGACTTTTGTATCTTTTTCCCGACGGTAGAAGGTGGAAGAGAGAATGTCCGGGGTGCGTGGGGTCCTTAATTATGCTGGCTGCTTTGTCGAGGCAGCGGGAAGTGTAGACAGAGTCAATGAATGGGAGGTTGGTTTGCGTGATGGATTGGGCTTCATTCACAACCCTTTGTAGTTTCTTGTGGTCTTGGGCAGAGCAGGAGCCATACCAAGCTGTGATACAACCAGAAAGAAAGCTTTTCTATGGTGAGAGTTGTAGCGGACATACCAAATTCCCTTGTAATTTTTCTTTATTCGTTCACGGGATGTGGGCATCGCTGGCAAGGCCAACATTTGTTGCCCATTCCCTAAATTACCCTCACACTGAGTGGCAGTTAAGAGTTAACCGCATTGCTGTGAATCTGGAGTCACATGTAGGCCAGACCAGGTAAGGACAGTGAATTTCCTTCCCTAAAGGAAGTTAGTGAACCAGATGGGTTTTTACAATAATTCCAGATATCTTTTATTGAATTCAAATTTCACCAGCTGCTGTGGTGGGATTCGAACCCAAGTCCCCAGAGAATTACACTGGCTTTCTGGATTACTCTCCAGTGACTATATCACTGCGTCACCACCTCCCCTGTGCAAGTGAAGCAAATCTCAGTTCCTACAATACGATTGGATTGCAATAGCCCTTATTATGCTGGGCATGTGATGTAGTCATTGATAACTGGGTGATTTTGGGAAACTCCACCTGTGGTGTGGTCCAGAATTGAAATTTTTTGGTGGTTTGAGTGCTTTGACAACAAATTGATATTTTGGTTTGCATGGCAAATGATTGCCTTTGAGAACAGCAACACTGTTTGTCTGTCTAATATTTATTAAATTGTCTTTCTTCACCCTTTAAATAGTAATGTTTGGTTCCTGGTTTGACCATATTAAGAGTTGGTGGCCTCGGAAGGGTCAGGATAACTTGTTGTTTCTAACTTACGAAGAGATGTTGCAGGTATGTGATCATTTTGTTTTGCTTGCTTTTACAGTTTTCCCCTTTCTCTAGCTTGGAGAGGAGTAACGTCTGCCCTTAACTCCCGAACATTTCGTTTCAATAAAGTCATTTCTTAGTTTTAAAGATTTGAGTGCTCTGCTTTCCAAAACTGTTGACTGAGTGTTGAGTGGTTAGCATCGCTGCCTCACAGCACCAGGGACCCGGCCTCGGGTCACTGTCTGTGTGGAGTTCGCACATTCTCCCCATGTCTGCGTGGGTTTCCTCCGGGTGCTCCGGTTTCCTCCCACAGTCTGAAAGATGTGCTGGTTAGGTGGATTGGCCATGCTAAATTCTCCCTCAGTGTACCCAAACAGGCGCTGGAGTGTGGCAACTAGGGGATTTTCACAGTAACTTCATTGCAGTGTTAATGTAAGCCTACTTGTGACACTAATAAATAAACTTTAACTGAAAGTAAAAGTTTAATTATTAGTCAAAAGTAAGGCTTACATTAACACTGCAATGAAGTTACTGTGAAATTCCCCTAGTTGCCACACTCCAGCGCCTGTTCGGGCCAATGCACCTAACCAAATTTCCCAAGTCTTGTTATAAATGAAACTTTGCAATTAGAGATGGCATCGGCCATCAAGCACCTAACTATTCTAATCTCATTTTCCAGCACTTGGTCCATATCCTTGTATGTTATGGGCGTTTCAAGTGCTCATCTAAATGCTTCTTAAATGTTGGTGAGGGGTTCCTGCCTCTCCCACCCTTTCAGGCAGTGAGTTCCAGATTCCCATCATTCCCTGAGTGAAAAGATTTTTCCTCAAATCCTCTCTTAAGCCCCTATCCCTTCATTAAATCTATGCCTCCTGGTTATTGACTCCTCTATTATGGGGAAAAGTTTCTTCCTAGCTACCCTATCGATGTCCTTCATAATTTTGTACACCTCAAACAAGCCAAGCTGGTTTGGTAGCTTATGCCTGCTAAAAGCTACACATATTCATACGATAGACCTGTCCTCTGCAGGCTAAAAGGAACATGTCCAGGTGTTGCACCCTTTTTTGAATAAACAAAAGCCTGCTTGACGATAGCTCTCTGGGGCATTTGCCATGGCAACATCTCAACCAATCAAGATTGACTTTCCAACTAATTAACACTCCTTTAGAAATTTGGCATTCTTGCATCTCTCTGGATGCGTGTGAGACAAAAAGCTTCACCAGCATCATTTTTTTAGCAATGCTCAAAAGCTGTCTGTCTGTGTGGAGTTTACACATTCTCCCCATGTCTGCATGGGTTTCCTCCGGGTGCTCCAGTCGGAAAGACGTGCTGGTTCAGTTCATTGGCCGTGCTAAATTCTCCCTCGGTGTGTCTGAATAGGTGCCGGAGTGTGGCGACTAGGGGATTTTCACAGTAACTTCATTACAGTGTTAATGTAAGCCTACTTGTGACAAATAAATAAACTTTAAACTTTTTCTCCTCTTTTCAAATTTAGAAATGCACTGTTCTGGAATTTACTTTTACCTAAATGTTGCTGATTCCTGGGTAGTTCTCAAATAATAGTTTTCTTGTGAATCTAATACCTTGAAATGATTGTAGATTTTTGAATTGGGACCATTTTGAGAATGATAAAGTCATGGGAACCATCTTCTTCAGATGCTGCCTGTACTACAGAGATCGCATTAGCGAATTTTTCATTTACATTATGTGAATGTAATAGAGTATTAAACAGCAAATATTAACAGAGAAGCAAACCTCTTTCTAATTATCATTGTCAGATATTTGTGTAAACTCTGAAATCAGAGTGAGTGTGGCTGACTGGGAATGATCATGCAATAAATCCTAAAGGACTGCAAACAATTCTTTTTCAGGATATGCGTGGAGCTTTGGTGAAACTGGGAGAATTCCTGGGAAAACAGCTGAGTGACGATGCAATTGAAGCCATAGCCAAACAAAGCAAATTTGACAACATGAAGCGAAATGACATGTCCAACTACAGCTTTGTTCCCGAGGAACTGATGGATCAGAAGAAAAACAACTTTTTACGAAAAGGTAAATCACAGGAACACCAGAAGGCGGGGCAGGCGTGGGCCATTTGGATTCCTTTTATAAACCTCAGGACTTTTAAAAAACAACTGATGTAGTTAGTCTCTTAGTAAGATGCTGTGATGTGGAATTGCCGGCGTTGGACTGGGGTAGGCAAGGTAAGAAGTCTCACAACACCGGGTTAAAGTCCAACAGGTTTATTTGGTAGCACGAGCTTTCGGAGCGTTGCCCCTTCACCAGGCGAATGATGGGGCCTGATGAGGGGGCACCGCTCCGAAAGCTCGTGCTACCAAATAAACCTGTTGGGCTTTAACCCGGTGTTGTGAGACTTCTTACTATAAGGTGCTGTGGCTGATGATGCACAAGTTTTTATCTACTCAAATGCCCGCTATCCCCCTTTCATCCAGTATCTGAGACAATTTCCCCCTCACAAAACCATCTTCTGTTTTTAATCAGTCCACTTTATTAATTTTGATTATTATATATGGTATTGCCTTGTCTGCTGCCTCTGGTGGAGAAGTGTAAATGAATTTGTTCAATAATGGCAGCCGAACATGTTAGTCTCTGTCTTATTGGAGACTCTAGCTGCCCTCGGTGGGGGTGGGCGGGCGGGTTGATGAAGGCTTTGCTGTTCCTCGTGGCTTCCCCTCTGCTCCTTTAAGGGGTGGCGCTTGCAGGAGAACGAGAGAGAGAGAATTCACCAATGATTCCTCACACTCATGTTGCTCCTCCAGTCACTGACTGAAACAACCAGCAGCGAAACACAACGCCGGGGACCCGGGTTCGATTCCCGGCTTGGGCCATTGTCAGTGTGGAGTTTGCACATTTTCCCCGTTGAACACAACAGTTCAGACAAGGGGAGGCAACGGCCTAGTGGTATTATCTATCACTAGACTATTAATCCAGAAACTCAGCTAATGTTCTGGGGACCCGGGTTCCAATCCCGCCAGGGCAGGTGGTGGAATTTGAATTCAATAAAAATTCCAACCATTGTCAATTGTTGGAAAAACCCATCTGGTTCACTAATATCCATCAGGGAAGGAACTCTGCCATCCTTACCTGGTCTGGCCTACAAGTGACTCCAGATCCACAACCATGTGGTTGACTCTCAACTGCCCTCCAAGGACAATAAATGCCATCCAGCCAACGATGCCCATGTCTCATAAATGAATTTAAAAAGTGAGGGCTAGTGAAAGAGGCAGTGAGAGGGGACATGGCAAAGGGGGAGGGTGAGGGAGCAAATTGGCAAGCGGGAAGATCGGGGAGGGAAGCAGCGAGCGGGAGAGGCTGTTCCAAAATGTTTCCAATTGGGTTAGGCATGCTACATCAGCCCCAGCATCAACCCCAGCGCTAAGTGAGCATTTCAGCTCTGGCCATTATAAACATTACCGCTAAACAACACTGAGTGAGGTCACTTAAAATGGGGACTTGCTACAGGTATTTTTTTGGTTATTCAAGATTGGTTTTTATCGTTGACAGTTTTTTAAGCCACTCCCCTTTTGATTTGTACTTTCTCATCCTTTCGATTCTCATTTGCTGCCATTTTACTTTGACCCAAACAGGAAACAGATGCAAACTTGTCCCTATCGCATAGATCAGGCTTGTCCAAACTACAGGCCACAATCCAGCCCATCATGCATTTCTATCCGGCCTATCCAAAATACAGATAAGATTCAAGTTAAAGAGCTGCAATGAGCTGTTCCTCCAATCACAGGCAATTTCTCTGCCGCTTCTCATAGAATCATAGAATCCGACATGTGCAGAAGGAGACCATTCGGCCCATCGAGTCTGCACCGACCACAATCCCACCCATAACCCTATGCATTTACCCTAGCTAGTCCCCCTGACACTAAGGGGCAATTTTAGCATGGCCAGTGCACCTAACGTGCACATCTTTGGACTGTGGGACGAAACTGGAGCACCCGGAGGAAACCCACGCAGACACGGGGAGAATGTGCAAACTCCACACAGACAGTGACCCCAAGCCGGGAATCGAACCCGGGTCCCCGGTGTTGTGTTTTGCTACTGATTGTTTCAGTGAGTGATCGGAGGAACAACATAAGTGTGAGGGATCATGGTGAATTCTCTCTCTCTCGTTCTCCTGCAAGCACCAGCCCTTAAAGAAGCAGAGGGGAAGCCACAAGGAACAGCAAACCCCTCATCACCGCCCCCCCGCCACCCCCGCCTAGGGCAGCTAGAGTCTCCAACAAGGCAGAGTGAGGGAGTACGTATTCCCACCTTCACAGCCATCCCCAATCCTTCCTCCAGAAGTGAAAATGTCCAAACCTCACAGGCCCAAGTCAGGAGTGAGTGCGTGAAAGAGAGGCAGACCCCAAGACTGGGAGTGAGACATGGGGAACACCCCCAACACCTCTCTCCTCACTCCCCCCAAAACCCATCCACAAAGCTGGCCAGGAGAGAAGGGAGAAAAATCCAGGCTGAAAGGCAGCTGCTTCTCACCCCCTTTTTCACATTAATTCCCCCAAGGCCGGCTCACAGTTTGAGCCATTGGAGGCAAACACAGTGTTAGTTAAAGACAACTCCTTAGCTCAATCCCAGTTCCCACCCCTTCCTGATGATCAGGACTTAGAGTCACAGAGCCATAGAGTCTTAGAGGTTTACAGCATGGAAACAGGCCCTTCGGCCCAGCTTGTCCATGCCGCCCTTTTTGTTAAGCCCCTAAGCTAGTCCCAATTGCCCGCGTTTGTCCCATATCCCTCTGTAACCATCTTACCCATGTAACTGTCTAAATGCTTTTTAAAAGACAAAATTGTACCCACCTCTACTAGTACCTCTGGCAGCTTGTTCCAGACACTCACCACCCTCTGTGTGAAAAAATTGCCCCTCTGGACACTTTTGTATCTCTCCCCTCTCACCTTAAACCTATGCCCTCTAGTTTTAGACTCCCCTACCTTGGGGAAAAGATATTGACTATCTACCTTGTCTATCCCCCTCATTATTTTATAGGCCTCTATAAGATCACCCCTCAGCCTCCTATGCTCCAGAGAAAAAAATCCCAGTCTATCCAGCCTCTCCTTATAACTTATAGTAGCAGCACTAGAGAGATAGACTTGGGGCCAAGTCTGTATCTCTAGCGCTGCTACTTAATAAAAAGGCAAAAAAAAGGTTTTCTTGGTTAGTTCAGCTGCTTAGCACTATATTAATTGTCATTTTTATTAATTACTCGATTATAAATGATTAATTTATTGCTCTGATATTGACTTTTTTCTGAAATTCACATTCAATGTTGTGTCAAAGCTTGAGCGAAATTTCTTCTATTTTTTTACCTAAGTGTTGAGTCAGGCAGGAAAGCAGTGTGTAGCCACGAGCTCCTTGGCTGGTGTTTCCTGCCATATTTTGTGACATTTGGCAGTCCCTCAGCCTGCCCCGCCAGCCACCTTGGCCTTCAAGAGATCGGCCATCTGAAAAAAAATAAAAACGAGAGAAAAGATTCCCCCCTGGACACAGGAAACCCACCCACTCATACACATGCCCCCCCCTCCCCCACAGGAAATCCCCCCACAGACATGGGGAAGACCCCAACGCACACTCCCCTCTGATGCAGCAGAAGGAATGCTTCAGTTGCAAGCGATAAAAAATCTTAGTTCAGAAAGTAAATCAAAGAAAAAGGTTTAATAAAGAAACTTCATTACCCCAACACTTGAGGCCACACCCTGGGCCATACAAGCTCTCCCCAATTCCCAAACTGCTTCTCTTTCAGAGAGACAGTGCAGACACGATGGGCCAAGTGGCCTCCTTCTGCATTGTGGGGATTCTACGTTGTAAGCCCCGCCGATGTGATGTCATGGGGGGGGCGGGGTGAAAATCCTAACATGGAGAGACAGTACGACAGGGAAGCCGTTCATATGTTAATTTATGATATTGGAGTTCCTGACCTTTCATGGCAGGAACCCCATTGCGTAACTGGGGGGAATGAACACGGGGGACAATCAGAATGGGAAATCCCAGCCATGTAAAAGCCACTTGGGGACTTATTGGATTCTGCACCCTCACCAGCATTCCTGCCCTTTGTAGACATTTCCACTCCATCTGACAAAGGAGCGGCGCTCCGAAAGCTTATGGTATTTGCTACCAAATAAACCTGTTGGACTTTAACCTGGTGTTGTTAAAACTCTTACTGTGTTCACCCCAGTCCAACGCCGGCATCTCCACACTTTGTAAACAGCGGCAGAGAATCTCCCCTTATCTTTCCAACATTTGCTCATTGGCCCCTTAGTGAGAAATAACTGAATATAACCCCCGCTTGTAAAGGTTGGGCAATCCTGGTGTAGATGTTAGACAAAAATATTTGAAAATAGATCAATAAGAGCGCGACTCAGTGGGTCGAATTCTTATCTCTGAATCGAAAGGTTATGAGTTCAAGTTCCAGTTCAGAGATTTGAGCTCAAAGTCTAGTACTGAGCGAGTGCTGCTCTGTGAGACATGACTTTACAATATAAAGTGAGGGTCTGTCGCCCCCCTCAGCCCGAGGCGCTCATGGCAGCATTCATAGAATCAGAGTATCCCTACAGTGCAGAAGGAGGCCATTCGGCCCATCGAGTCTGCACCGACCGCAATCCCACCCTGGCTCTATCTCCATAACCCTATTTATTTACCCTACTAACCCCCTGACAATCAACCAAACCCACACATCTTTCAGAATGTGGGAGGAAACTGGAGCACCCAGAGGAAACCCACGCAGACACGGGGAGAACGTGCAAACTCCACACAGACAGGGACCCAAGCCGGGAATCGAACCCGGGTTCCTGATGCTGTGAGGCAGCAGTGCTAACCACTGTCCCACCGTGCCGCCCCAATTCTAATTCTAAGGAAGACACTGGTATCTGGGCCAAAATTAAAGCTTCAACAACCATCGCTCTTTCCTGAACAAAAAACAATTATCCGGTCATTATCACAATGCTATTTATGGGAGCTTGCTGTGCATAAATTAGTTCTTGCGTTTTCCGCTTTACAACAATGACTAAACTTAAAGTCTTTAATGGGATACAAGTTTTTGGGGACACCCTAAAGTCTTCAGGTACTTTATGAATGCAATTTCTTCCTTCTCTTGTACTGTAACCTTTCTGAAGCTGTTACTGTAAATAGGGTCCGTTCTGTTACAGGCATCTCTGGAGACTGGAAATCCCACTTCACCGCAGCCCAGACGGAACACTTTAATTCAATATATGCCGAAAAAATGAAAGGACTGAATTTTCCATTTTATGAAGGTTGAAGGTGTTGAAGTCAAGAATTCTGGATTTCACAAAAATATATAATTAGCATTATATCAGTGCTTCCAATTTATGAGTGAGTTTGAAGAAATGTATTGCCTCAATGCTGCCAATTGTTTGAAGGTGGTCCAGTTTTCCTGTACTGATGAGAGATGTATCAGGTGGACTCTTTCAAACAGATCTGGCAGAAAACCAGATCTTTTATTGCATTTATCGATATAGTCAGACAATTTGTATCTAGTGCAGTAATCAACAGTGAAATTTCACATTCCAAACTAATCTGTTTTAAATTAATTTCTTCACTGCTATATTTTACCATTTAACCTGAAAATGATGCTTTCATAATTGAAAAGAAGGAAAGTAAACTAACACTTCTTCTGTATTACCAGCAGATAATAGAGTATGAATTGCCATGCTACATACTCATTGTAATTCTTTGCAATTAAAACTAATTACAGGCAGTTTGACAAAAAATAAAGCAGATGTGTGAAAACTAAGTATTTAAAAAGCACGATTGTTTGAGTATTTGGTTGATTTAATGACTGGTTGGCCGGATGCTGATAGAAATGGGCACAATGCCTTGTCTCAGGCCAATGCACACACACGCACACATATACACACACACACACACACACACGTGCGCACACACACACACACGCCAACATTGCATGTCATTTTGCACTGCGCACTGCAGCCAATAGACACCTCCCACGTCAGTGCAAAAGAAAGAGGTAGCGATAACAAAGGAAGACAAAACATCTTCGCACAATGTCAGATTGTCAAATGATGACAGACACCCATTTATAGCCAGAAAGTTCACCTGGCTGGACATTGACATCTCAGCACTTGGTGAAGTTAGTTTCGCAGAGCAGGGGTCATTGCGTGGATGAAGCAGGTTACCAGGGAACGGTAAAGATGAATGATGACTCTCAGGAATCGGGTTTATGATTTAGAACTCCATTGCCAGCAGGCTTCAGAAACTCTCCATTGACTTTCCTGGTTGATGCAAATCCCTTCAAATAGCATTGCAAGACATCAAGTTTGCCACCATTATTGGCATGTATGCATCTACCTAACCCTAAAATAATCAAAGAGGCTTTGCTCATGATCCGCACAACAGTCTAAAGGTTGACTAGAAGAATCCCGGCTTGGGTCACTGTCTGTGTGGAGTTTGCACTCTCTCCCCGTGTCTGCGTGGGTTTCCTCCGGGTGCTCCGGTTTCCTCCCACAGTCCGAAAGATGTGCAGGTTGGGTGGATTGGCCATGTTAAATTGCCCCTTAGTGTCGGGGGGACTAGTTAGGGTAAATGCATGGGGCTATGGGGATAGGGCCTGGGTGGGATTGTGGTCGGTGCAGACTCGATGGGCCGAATGGCCTCCTTCTGCACTGTAGGGATTCTCTGATTCTATGAATAAGCTCATCGTACTCGGAGATTTCAGTGCAAGGGTTTGGGGAGAATTGGCAAAGTGTCTTGAGTAGAAACGGCATTGATTTCTGCTGGATGGAGCATGAATTCAATGTCACTAATGCACGGCAGCACGGTGGTTAGCACTGCTGCCTCACAGCGCCAGGGACCCGGGGTGGCACAGTGGTTAGAGCTGCTGCCTCAGCGCCAGGGACCCGGGTTCAATTCCTGCCTTGGGTCACTGTCTGTGTGGAGTTTGCATGTTTTTCCCGTGTCTGTGTGGGTTTCCTCCGGGTGCTCCGGTTTCCTCCCACAGTCCGAAAGACATGCTGGTTAGGGTGTATTGGCCGTGCTAAATTCTCCCTCAGTGTACCCGAACAGATGCCGGAGTGTGGTGACTAGGGGATCTTCACAGTAACTTCATTGCAGTGTTAATGTAAGCCTTACTTGTGACATTAATAAATAAATTTAAACTTCTATTTCAACAGCCTGGCAGAAGACCATCTGGCTGATGCTCATCCTCGCTGTGGGTGCCAGACATCTCCAGGATGACTGCTGGAGCAGGTGGGGCACCTGGAGGGAGGTTAAGGTCCCTGGTCCCACTGTGGCCTACATCCTGATGGTGCCCACCAGGCTGTGTGGCCATGGAGTGCATGGCCCAGCATAAATGCAGCAGGACCTGCTGGACTAAGGTGTCCATGGTGGCTGCCAACGTTCCTGTTGTGGCCTCGAGTTGTTCACGTGTTGGAGCCACGACATCAGACAGAACGGAGAGAGATCCTCCATCGTGCGCCCATCTCCCCCAGTGAGCAGGCAGCCACCTCCAGAGGCTCATCATCTGACTGGGGCAGAGTGGGTGGCTCCTCTCGAAGCTCTCTGAGTGTGGGTGACCTGGGCTGTCCCTGCCTCCAACTACTTGCGGCGACACGTCCAGAAAGAGAGCCCGAGTGTCAGCTTGAACAATACCCCCCCCACTGCAGTGTGTGTCTCTGCACTGGTGGAGGGTGGGGGTGAGCACTGGCCTGCTTCTTCCCTGAACCCCCTCATCCTCATGCTTTGGGGGTGAGGGGAGTTGCTGGGCTCTTCATGGTCTTCTGGTACAACAAGGATGGGAGTGGGCGGGGCTGGGGTGGGAGTGGGCGGGGCTGGGGTGAGAGTGGGTGGGGCTGTGTGGGAGTGGGCAGGGCTGGTCTCACAAGAAAGCGCCCACTCCCTATAGGTCCCCGCTTCCTGTCCCAGGCCCCGCCCACTATACCACACCACGCCCCCCCCCCCGTCCCGGGCCCCACCCCTATCCCGGACCACGCCCACTGCCCCAAGCCCCACCTTCTGTCCCAGGCTGTGCCCTGGGCCCCGCCCCCTATACTGACATCTGTCCCGGGCACCGCCCCTGAGCCAGGCCCCGCCCTCTTCCACTGGGCCCGACCTTCCCTGCCCCACCCCTCCCCTGGCCCCACCCCTTATCTGGGCCCTGCCCCTTATCCGGGCTCCGCCCCCTATCTAGGTCCCGCCCCCCATCCCAGGGCGGACGGTTCGAGCGGTCAGTTGTCTCTGTGTCTGTTGGGGATGGCGGAGGGGGGAGGGGGGGGATGGCGGAGGGGGGATGGCGGAGGGGGGGATGGTGGAGTGGGGGGAGATGGCGGAAGGGGGGGATGGCAGAGGGGGGGATGGCGGAGGGGGGAGGGGGAAATGGGGGGAGGGGGGGATGGCGGAGGGGGGGATGGCGGAGGGGGGAGGGGGGATGGCGGAGGGGGGAGGGGGGATGGCGGGGGAGAGGGGGGATGGCAGGGGGGAGGGGGGATGGCGGGGGGGATGGCGGAGGGGGGAGGGGGGATGGCGGAGGGGGGGATGGTGGAGTGGGGGGGATGGCGGAAGGGGGGGATGGCGGAGGGGGGAGGGGGAAATAGGGGGAGGGAGGGATGGCGGAGGGGGAAGGGGGAAATGGGGGGAGGGGGGATGGCGGAGGGGGGGATGGCGGAGGGGGGAGGGGGGATGGCGGAGGGGGGAGGGGGGATGGCGGGGGGGAGGGGGGATGGGGGAGGGGGGCTATGGCGGAGGGGGGGTGCTACTTGCTGTATGAGGGGATGCTGCTCCCCAAACACCTACACTCGGGAACAGAGCTTCAGATTCGCCCGCGAGGAATTCCAGGTCAGGGATGAAGATGTTTTCATTCTCACCTCCCCCAAAATCCGGTGAGGAGAGGGATGAGGGAATGAGGTGAGGGGTAAGGTGGGAGTGAGTGAGGGTGGGTGGGTGATGTGTTGGGGTTGAGGAGGGTGAGGTGAGGGTGATGTGGGTGGGGGTGAGGGTGGGTGTGAATGTGTGGGGTGAGGGTGGGGCTTGTGTGTGGGTGAGTGTGCAGGTGGGTGGGCGGAGGGTGCGGGCGGAGGGTGCGGGTGGGGGTTGCGGGCGGAGGATGGAGACTGCGGGCGGGGGTTGTGGTTGGGGGTTGTGGGTGGGGTTGTGGGTGGGGGTTGTGGGTGGGGTTGTGGGTGGGGGTTGCGGGCGGAGGATGGAGACTGCAGGCGGGGGTTGTGGGTGGGGGTTGTGGGTGGGGTTGTGGGTGGGGGTTGTGGGTGGGGGTTGTGGGTGGGGTTGTGGGTGGGGTTTGCGGGCGGAGGGTGCGGGCGGGGGTTGCGGGCGGGGGTTGCGGGCGGAGGGTGCGGGCGAAGGGTTGCGGGTGGGGGTTGCGGGTGGGGGTTGCGGGCGGGGTGTGCGGGCGGGGGTTGCGGGCGAGGTGTGCGGGCAGAGAGTGCGGGCGGGGGGCGCGGGCGGGGGGTGCGGGCGGGGTGTGCGGGCAGAGGGTGCGGGCGGGGGGTGTGGGCGGGGGATGCGGGCAGGGGTGCGGGCGGGGGGTTGCGGGCGGGGGGTGCGGGCGGGGGGTGTGGGCGGGGGTTGCGGGCGGAGGGTGTGGGCGGAGGGTGCGGGCGGGGGGTGTGGGCGGAGGGTGTGGGCGGGGGTTGCGGGCGGGGGTTGTGGGCGGAGGGTGCGGGTGGGTGTGTGGGGGTTGAGTGGTGAGGGTGAAGAGCTGGCTGCTCTGCTGGAGTAAACCGCGGTGATATCTGCTCCACCGAGCTGTGCTCAATGGGACATCTTAAATGCTGCAAATACTCAGTCTGTCAGCAGAGTTAATGTTCCAGTTGATGTTGACTTCTCCATATCTTTATGGGTTTGGGTCCAATTGCAAATTCTGCAGTGGAAACTCAAAGTGTAACACACTCGCAATGCTTAAACTAGTGCATCAATTCCTGTGTATGGGAAATAAAAAAGGAAGGAAAGTATACATAGAATCCCTACAGTGCAGAAGGAGGCCATTCGGCCCATCGAGTCTGCACTGGCCACAATCCCACCCAGGCCCTATCCCAGTAACCCCACATATTTACCCTGCTAATCCCCCTGACACGAAGGGTCAATTTACTATAGCTAATCCACTTAACCCGCACATCTTTGGACTGTGGGAGGAAACCGGAGCACCGCGGAGGAAACCCACGCAGACACGGGGAGAACGTGCAGACTCTGCAGAGACAGTGACCTGAGCTGGGAATTGAACCCAGGTCCCTGGCGCTGTGAGGCAGCAGCGCTAACCACCGAGCCGCCCCATGTTCAAGTACATCTATCCTTGCCTTAGCACCAAGTACAGCTTGGTCGTTGTACAGTTACTCAACCTTGAATTATGTTGCTTATGGTTTCTTTTGACTTTCTTCATCTTTCTCACTTCCCTTACAGACATTGTCATAAAATAGCTGCTGTTTGCTCAAGCCACTTTATGCAATAGTTGGAGTTATGAACTCTGACAGGAACCTGCTTTATGTAGGGTCTGGCTTATGATTGTTATAGTAAGAAGTTTAACAACACCAGGTTAAAGTCCAACAGGTTTATTTGGTAGCAAAAGTTTTGGTGTGGCTTTTGCTACCAAATAAACCTGTTGGACTTTAACCTGGTGTTGTTAAACTTCTTACTGTGTTTACCCCAGTCCAACGCCGGCATCTCCACATTATGATTGTTATGTCATTGTGTTCACACTATGTTTGCCCCCGAATTTAGGGCAACTGGAGTTAATTTTCATCGATCCTTTTCCATGATTAAAATAATAACATGGAGCATTTCCTGAAAACCTGTGGTAAACATTTTGAAATGATGCATTTGAAGGTTATATAATTCAAGCCACCGTTTCATTTCTGCCGACAGTTCAAAACAGATCAGCTCAGGAAACCGGGCGGTCGGCGTTTGATTAGGAGAAACTACTCGAGGCGCTGACCACACAGGAAATTTGGGGAGAAAGAGCATCTCAACTCTCTGCACCATTCCAGTCCTCCTTAACCCTTTGACCCTCATTTCAGGACATTATGATGACCAGTGTGATGGCGGATGCTGCCTTTCCCGTCACCAATGACACCAAATAAAACGATGTAATGGATCCAGTTCTGTTTGTTTCAGGCCGCGCTCTTGTATGCATTTAATGGTCTCAACATTGGGTTACGCATAGGCGATTTTCACAGTGACTTAAGTTTAAGTTTCAAGTTTATTTATTAGTGTCACAAGTAAGCTTACATTAACACTGCAATGAGGTTACTGTGAAGATTACTGGCGGCACGGTAGCACAGTGGTTAGCACTGCTGCTTCACAGCTCCAGGGACCCGGGTTCGATTCCCCGCTTGGGTCACTGTCTGTGTGGAGTTTGCACATTCTCCTCGTGTCTGCGTGGGTTTCCTCCAGGTGCTCCGGTTTCCTCCCACAGTCCAAAGATGTGTGGGTTAGGTTGATTGGCCATGCTAAAAATTGCCCTTAGTGTCCTGAGATGTGTAGGTTAGAGGGATTAGTTCGAAAAGCTACTAAGTGAACTCTAGTTTGCCGACAACTGTGCTGTCTAGTGCACTCTCTGGAAACAGCAACGAATACTTGACTGCTTTTCCTAAGTCATAGAATGCTTCAACTTTACAATAATTCTGAAAATGGCAGAGATATTGTGCCAATCTTGCCTCTGGCCACAAATCCCTAGACCCCGTAGTCACAAGTGAGCCTCAGCTCAATTTGTAAGTTACATTTTCCTGGGGGTATCCTCTCCAACAATGCCAGGTTGGAAAATGAAATCAGATATCGCAAGCTCAGTATTCGACAGTCTCACCCTCAGCCTCTGGACAAAGCATGGAGTTTGTCTCAAAACAATGATTAAAGTCTGCCAGGCAGTGGCCCTTACATCACTTGTCTATGGCTGTGATCGCAGACAACCAAATAGTGTTACACAAAGCAGCAACTGCAGGTGGCAGTATTAGAGTGAATACCATTGCCATGCTGCGTTAACTCGACATTATTACAATTGCAGATCTCTGCTTTGAGCCTGTTCGCTGCCTGGTTATCTTTTTTAAAGCTGAAAAAGTAAGTATTTTTATTTAAAGCTTTGATCGGCCCCAGACAGTGGTAAAGGCACGGTCATTTGATATTTTTATGGCAGTTGTAGATTCCTCAGTAACTGGGGAGTCTAGGGGGAGATGGGAGGGTAGACAGGAAGCTGGCATTTCTATCTGCGGTGTCGATGGTAGCCATGATGTGGAGATGCCGGCGTTGGACTGGGGTAAACACAGTAAGAAGTCTAACAACACCAGGTTAAAGTCCAACAGGTTTATTTGGTAGCAAAAACCAAATAAACCTGTTGGGCTTTAACCTGGTGTTGTTAGACTTCTTATTGCTATCTGCTGCAGAGCATGATACACAGCAGTGTAGCACAGGTTCGGGAACGCAGAGTAGCAGTGGAGCACAGGGTCCAGGGTACAGAGTGGTCATTGAACACGAGTTGCAACGGTTGAAAGGTAGCAGTTGGATTGGGTGGTTGAGCTCGGCAATTGACCTTCGAGAGTTGAAGACTATGGAAGTCTTCATTAGCCTCCTTTGTAAATAGTTCTTTCCAAATAAATAAATCAATTACTTTCACCGACCAAGTAATTGTTGAGCCTCGCAATTATTACATTTGGCAGCAAGGTAAATTGAAGCTACAGCCACAGCTCCTGGAATTGAGGGGGGGAAGAAAACCTAAGTTTATTTATGAGTCACAAGTAGGCTTACATTAACACTGCAATGAAGTTACTGTGGAAGTCCCCTAGTCGCCACACTCCGGCGCCTATTCGGGTACACTGGGGGAGAATTTAGCACGGCCAATCCACCTGCATATCTTTGGACTGTGGGAGGAAACTGGAGCACCCGGAGGAAACCCACGCAGACACGGGGAGAATGTGCAAACTCCACACAGACAGTGACCCAAGCCGGGAATCGAACCGGAGTCCCTGGCACTGTGATGCAGCAGTGCCAACCACTGTGCTACCGTGACGCGCCTGCCTATTATATTATAAAAATCTCTGCGGCAACATGAGGTTTAGAAAATCTGATTTTATTTTATTTATTATTGTTGCATGTATTAGCATACAGTGAAAAGTTTTCTTGCACTATACAGACAATAGAGTACATAGGGGAGCAGGAAAGGGTGCAGAATGTGGTGTTACAGTCAGAAACCTGCTCCTTTGAACACTGCGGTTAATATGTTGAAAGACTCCACTATTTCTTCGCCGCTAATGAAATTACAGAAAGATGAAGCAAAAGGTCACCTGCTTACGGTTTGTGGAGCTCAGACTTATAATTTTATTAGAAGTTTAACATACCCAGAAACTCAGTCTTTTGGCCACCTCATAGCTTTGATTAAGGATCATTATAAACCTAAACCATTGATCATCATGCAGCCTTCTAAGTTTAACTCAGTTATAAGGGACCCCGGGGAGTCGATCGCGACATATACGGCAAGACTATGAAAACTGGCTGAGTCATACAGATTTGAACCATGCAATGCCGAGGGAAAATACTTCCAAATTGAGAAAGAAGAACCAGCCATCATTTAGAGTTCATGGGCATGATCCTAATTATTCTTCATTCCCATTCCAATTGGCTTGATATTCATGAAATGAAAACAACAACGTCAACCGCAACAATCACAAAACCATGACAAACCTTCGCTGTGCGTGGCCTGCCAGAAGCAGAGCATGGCACCATGTCACCTTAGCAGAAAGAGCTGTCCAAACTTTCAACTCAGCGATGGAAGAAAAAACAGCCGGCACTCCATTATCATTGAACCTTGCTGGATTCCTCCTCACTTAAAAGACAAAACCGCACGTTACTACGAGAGTATTCCCCCCCACCCCCTCCCCCCCCAAAGCTACTAATGGGGAGGTGCCTCTGGACAAGACTTGATCTGGTGTTTCCAAATTTAGTGGGGAAGTTGGAAATGAAACAAGATATACAAAAGGGATATTACAATACTGTTAGAACATAGAGAACACAGAACAGTACAGCACAGAACAGGCCCTTCGGCCCACGATGTTGTGCCGAGCTTTGTCTGAAACCCAGATCAAGCTATTTCCTCCCTATCATCCCGAAGTACTCCATGTGCCTATCCAATAGCTTCTTAAATGTTCCTAAAGTTTCTGACTCCACTATCCCTGCAGGCAGTCCATTCCACACCCCAACCACTCTCTGCGTAAAGAACCTACCTCTGATATCCGTCCTGTATCTCCCACCACGAACCCTATAGTTATGCCCCCTTGTAATAGCTCCATCCACCCGAGGAAATAGTCTTAGAACGTTCACTCTATCTATCCCCCTCATCATCTTATAAACCTCTATCAAGTCTCCTCTCAACCTCCTCCGCTCCAAAGAGAAAAGCCCAAGTTCCCTCAACCTTTCCTCATAAGACCTACCCTCCAAACCAGGCAGCATCCTGGTAAATCTCCTCTGCACTCTTTCCAGTGCTTCCACATCCTTCTTATAGTGAGGTGACCAGAACTGCACACAATATTCCAAATGTGGTCTCACCAAGGTCCTGTACAGTTGCAGCATAAGGGTGATAGGTCATTAATAGGTAAATTACTTAGTGTTTGTTAAGAATTTGGTCTGGCCTGGGTCCCCGGGAAGACCATAACGAAAACAGGCCTGGTTGACCTCCAAGGAAGATAAGTAAGGAAACATGTAGACCACATAAGAAAAAGAGAAGCGAATATGATACAAACAGAGAAGGATAATCTAGAAGCATCAATCAACATTCCTCCAATAATGCCAAGTTCAGTCGGACCATTTATTTAGGGGAACTCATGAACAACTCGTGTTGTTCCCATGGGAACCGAAGCAGATGTCTACAATAGCACTCCTCCTGAAACTGAGAAACAACCAACCTCTACTCGACATTGCTACTTCAACTGAGGCAGAGCCAGCCAGATAGCTGAGACTTTCTCAGAGAATTCGGAAATCTCCTGATAGACTGAAATTTTGAAAGACTAGTGTATTACCCAAACATTTTTAAAATAATTTTATCGTCTATTTGTGTCAATAGTTGTCTGTTCATAAATTTGTTTTTAAAGAACTTATGGGGGAAGGGAGATGTGGTAGCACAATGGCACTATAGCGCAAGTTCGGGAACATGGCGCGCGGGGCCAAGAGTGTGGGATGGCAGTTAAATGTGAGTCTAAACTCTTCTGCGGAGATGGAGCGCGAGTCAAGTTCATGGAACAGCAGTTGAAGGATGGCAGTTGGAGATCGGCAGTTGACCCTCACGGTTTGAAGAGTATGGCAGTCTTCGATGTCCTCCTTTGTAAATAGGTCTTTCTGAATAAATAAGTCACTTACTTCCTCCTGCCAAGTCATTGTAGAACCTCACAATTATTACATAGTACAATTAGATCTCCCATGACATTTCTGAATTGTGGAGCAGGTTCAATCGGCCAAATGGCCAACCCCTTCCTCTTAATTTGTATGTTCATATCTATATCTTCAGGACAATCCATAACAATTCACATCCAATAACCTGCTCTGAAAATCCTGCTACATTTTGAAGCCGTGACAAATTTCACCACAGCAGCTGAGACAATCCACGATGTTCAGAAACAATCAACAAGTTTCATTGTTAACATCTGTTATTCGTTTCCAGGATCCGGATCACATCCTCAGCAAAAATGAGTTGGTTATTCTTGGGCCTCTCCTCTATCAATATACCAGGTTTTGTTGAAGTATTAGTTGTTTTTATGTTCGTTAATGGGATGTGGGCATTGCTGGCGAAGCCAACATTTATTGCCCATTTCTAATTGCCCCAGCAGGTGGTGGTGAGCTTCCTTCTTGACTCTCAGCAGACCATGTGGTGTATGTCCTCCCACAGTGCAGTTAGGGAGAGAATGCCCGGATTTTGACCCAAGTCAGGATGGTGAGTGAGTTAGAGGGGAACCTCCAGGTGTTGATGTTCCCATTCATCTGCTGCCCTTGTCCTTTATAGATGATAATAGTCATGGATTTGGAAGGTGCTGCCCGAGAAGCCTTAGTGAGTTGCTGCAGTGTAACCTGTAGCTGGTACACACGGCTGCCACTGTGCATCAGTGGTGGAGGGAGTGAATCTTTGTGAATGTGGTGCCAATCAAGTGGGGCTGCTTTGTCCTGGAATGTGTTGAGTTTCTTCAGTGTTGTTGGAACTGCACTCATCCAGGCAAGTGGAGAGTATTCCATCACTCATGACTTGTACCTTGATGATGGTGGACAGGCTTTGGGGAGTCAAGAGGCAAGTTACTCCCTGCAGAATTCCCAGCCTTTGATCTGTTCTTGTAGCCACAGTATTTGGCTGATCCAATTAGGTTTTCAGTCAATAATAACTCTTGGAATGTCAATGGTGGGGAATTCAGCAATGGTAATGCTGTTGAACGTGAAGAAGAGGAGGGGGGTGGGGGGGTGTCAGGAGGAGAGTTCGTTACCACAGGATTTCTAGCCTCTGCCTGCTCTTGTAGTCACAGTATTAATGTGACTAGTCCAGTTCAGTTTCTGGTCAATGGTAACCCCCAGGATGTTGATAATGGAGTATTTGGCGATGGCAATTCCATTGAATGGCAAGGGGCAATGGTTAGATTCTCTCTTGTTGTAGATGGTCACTACCTGGTATTTGTGTGGCGCAAATGTGTCTTGCCACTTGTCAGTCCAAGCCTGGATATTGTGTTTGGACATGGACTGCTTCAGTATCTATGGAGCTGCAAATGGTGCTGAACAGTTTGTAGTCATCAGCGATCATCCCCACTTCTGACCTTATGATGGAAGAAAGGTCATTGATGAAGCAGCTGAAAATGTTGGGCCTCGGACACTGCCCCGAGGAGCTCCTGCAGTGATGTTTTGGAGCTGAGATGATTGACCTGCAACAATCCCAACCTTCCTTTGTGTCAGGCATGAGTCCAACCAGTGCAGAGATTTTTCCCCTGATTCCCATTGATTCCAGTTTTGCTCGAGCTCCTTAATGCCGCACGCAATCAAATGCTGACTTGATGTTTGGAAATAGAGATAGTTTAAGTAATTTATATTTGCATTGTGTGTTAGCAGTAAGGTACAAGCATACGTTTAATTTTTGTGTTTCTGTATTTGAGTACTAAGAAACAGTTAAAACTTCAGTTTAGCATCATTTTAAATCGTCTTTTGGTTTATTTTCACACACATTTGCCTGCATTGTAATGAAGGTTTCATAATGTAAAATCAATTTTAAAAAACGAAGCTGTTGCTTAGCCAACAGAGGGCCCACGCTGAGAAAGCAGAAACAGTTAGTCAGTTTGGACCAGGTAGCCCAGAGGCAAGAAGCTGCCAGGACAAGAGGGACAGAAAGAAAATTGCAGACATTCCAGAAACCAGGGAATGAGAGTTCCAGGAAGCTAAAGGAACAAAGAAAAGAAGTCTGGAAACAGGGTTCCATTCAGCGAACTCAGGGGCAGGGAGAGACTCCCAGTTAAAGAAGGGCTGCAAGGTGCATAACTGGAGATGTTGGCTAGTGAAAAGGCAGACACCCATGGTGATGCTAAGGTTGGTGGCAGCCTGTGAAACGGTGTTCTGTTGGTATGGCTGGGCACCTGAGAAATCCTGTGGAAGCTTGAATGAAAAGGGGGTCTCCAGGGCAGAGGAATACTGAAAGAAGAGGTTGAAATCCTGGATGTGGATCCTTGGTATCTGGGAGTGTATGTTTGGGAAAAGATTCCAAAGTATGTTCTTCTGGAGAGGAATTTGGAAACACTTGTGGAAGTCAGAGTTCCAGTGAGACCAGTTAACTCACAGTGTCGCAAGCATCTGGGGAGATTTGATGAGAAATCCACAGAGGTTGTTTTGGGTGGCATCTGTCACTTGGCTTCAGAGTGTGGTGTGTCTGACCACATTTCACCTACGGTTTACATGTACTATGTATTTACTGAGGACATTAGCGCATAAGTTAGATACTATAACTTATGTTATCCTTACAAAGTTCACAGTAACTTCATTGCAGTGTTAATATAAGCTTACTTGTGACACTAACAAATAAACATAAAATCTGTAAAAGTACAGCTGGGGTGAAAGACTAGTGCATTATAGTTAATCTTTTCTTGTTCAGTAAATGTCTTATTCTTTCTGTGAATCTGTTCATCCACTATCTAAACAAAAAATAAAATATGATCTATCAAGCTGGTGTCCAGTTGTAATATCAGTTGGGATTGTGTCAGTCACTCTCACCTCACCTCTGGACATTAATTCATTTCCATGTTTGGACCAAGACTATAATGAGGTCAGGAGCTGAGTGACCCTGGCGGAACCTAACTTGAGTGCCAGTGAGCAGGTTACTAAGCAAGTGCCGCTTGATAGCATTGTTGATGATCCCTTCCATCACTTTGCTGATCGAGAGCTGATCGAGGGGCAGTAATTGGTCAGTTTAGATTTGTCTTGTTTTCTGTGCATAAATCTTACCTGGACAATTTTCTACTTTGCTGGGTAGATACCAGTGAGGAACAACTTGGTAGGGATGCGGCAAATTCTGGAGCACAAGTCTTCAGTACTATTGCTGCTATGTTGTCAGGACCCATTGCCTTTGCAGCATCCAGTGCCTTCAGCCATTTCTTGACATCACGTGGAGTGAATCGACTTGGCTAAAGACTCGCATTTGTAATGTTTGGGACCTCTGGAGAAGGCCAAGATGGATCATCCACTCAGCACTTCTGATGGTTGTTGCGATTGCTTTAGCTGGACTGCCCCATCACTTAAATTGAGGATATTTGTGGAACATCCTCCTCCAATTAGTTGTTTAGATGCCTGCCACCATTCAGAATTGGATGTGGCAGTGAGATATTAAAGAGTTAATGTCCACTGTAGAGGACAAGGTGAACCATTGGGCTTGCAAGAACAGCAGAGAAACAGCTCATGGGAGCTAACTGACAAAACAGGTTAACCACAGGCTCCAGCTTGCAGAGCCCGGCTGGGGTGCGAGTCTAGCTGAGTACGTGATAATGTTCTCTTTTGCGCTAACAAATGGCGTATCCTAAAGACATTATGCTTATGTTCTAATGGGTGGGGGTTGTAAGTAGTAAATGTGTATTTTAATAGGATGTTCTTTCTTATGCAGCAATTCCTGTAACTACTCGTTTTTGATTGAATCGGGTGAAGTGTGTTTAAGTCTTGTTTGAAATCACATCTACCTGATGGGATTGTAAACTGTATAAAGGGGGTCAGCCTTGTTGCTTCGTGTGTTTTTTACCAACTGACTTCCAGCACTGAGTGGAGGTTAAGTAGTAAAGGTTAGCCAGCCTACATATGTAGGACAAATAAAGAACTTTGATTCTGACAACGGTTGGTGTTTGCCTTTGTATCAAGGACGGAAGAGTCTCGCGAAGAACGAACTTAACAGCAGGACTGCGGAGCATAGATGTGAACAGTCTTAGCTCTGCCTATCATAAGCTACTTCCGCTGTTTGACATGCAAGTCCTGTATGTAGCTTTACCAGGTTGACAGCACATGTTTAGGTATGTCTGGTGCTGTCCCTGGCATGTTACATTGAATTAAATACTCTTAACTTATACCTCCTGGTTCAATCTCTGCTTGTATCAGTAAGTATTCTTCAATTCAATTGGTTGACAAGTCATTTTGTTGCTTTTCTTGTTAACACAAGTCCCGGATCTCCTGTGGAGAATGCTGTATTATATCAGGCTCCCAAAGACTGTAATTAGCCACTCAAAAGCCTGCAAAAATGAGTGGCTGCAAGTATTTGCCGCAGACCCAAAAATCAGGATTATTGTGTCCATCTTTTATTCTCTAACAGCTGTCGGTAATTAGAATGTTACATTTTCTAACCATTCACAAAATCCTGAAGATAATTCCAGTCTGTTCTAAATGTCAGCATAGCACAAGTTAATCAGTGTTTGCTTCAGAAATCAAATATTACTGTCTGGGAAGGCATTCTTTTGGTCACTCAATGTGAGAGGCTAGTAGAAGATTTTTTTAAAACTACAAGTGTGTATTCATAATTTATCCGGTGGCGGCACAGTGACAGCCGAGATTGGCAACTATGCTGCGTGTGGCTGAGAGCTCGACAGAGCAAGTGTAGCAGGTCGGGTAATTTCAGTTAAGTAGTCTACAATCGCCTTCAGTGTCAGTCTTGTAGGAGATCAAAATCAATGCTCCTGATCAACATTGTCAAAACCTGCTGCTGCTGCAGAGGAGATGTACCAGGGATGAGAGAATTCAGTCAAGTGTAGAGATCAGAAAAGCTGGAATAGTGGCACGGTGGCACAGTGGTTAGCACTGCTGCCTCACAGCACCAGGGACCCGGGTTCAATTCCAGCCTTGGGTGACCGTCTGTGTGGAGTTTGCACGTTTTCCCCGTGTCTGCGTGGGCTTCCTCCCACAATCCAAAGATGTGCAGGTTAGATTGATTGACCATGCTAAATTGCCCCTTAGTGTTTAGAGGGATTAGCGGGGTAAATAAGTGGGGTTACGGGGATAGGGCCCAGGTGGGATTGTTGTTAGTGCAGGCTCGATAGGCCAAATGGCCTCCTCCTGCACTGCAGGGATTCTATGATATCCTTTCCCCTCTCTGTACAGATGTCTTTATCTTTCAAAAGAAAGGTAAATGTTATTGATCAAAGCTCGTTTTTAAATTTGCCATCTAGTTTTTCATCAAGTAATTTTTAAAATCGTTTAAAAATTATGATGGATAGATTTGTATTTTCCATTTAACGACCGTGTGATATTTCTCTCCAATCTTTGTAAACAAGCACTACATGGATGCAAGAAATCCTCCCCTTAATTTACACCCGTGCTGACAATTGCTAACTGGGAACGGCACCATGGTTGGGGCACATCAGATCTAGATTGTTGCTGGAGAACAGGCCATCACCTCGGTTTATTACATCACATATGCTGTACCATCTGATGCCAAAATCCTTTTATGCATCTCAAGCAAAGTAAATTATTTCAGTGTTTAGAGAGCAGATTGCAATTTTTGCTAGGTTTCCTTAATTTTTCTGTGCGTTAACTTCTGTGTGAGCCAACAGCCTTGCAACTCATCACCCAAGTGTTATTTTGATCACTTATGAACTTAAGAATATTAACTGTAGATTGTCTTGGGATGTCCTGAAGTCATGAAAGCTGTTAAATGAATGTAAGTTCTTTAAATAATAAGAGATTCAGCAAAGATAATACATTATAGTGAAGTCAGATAAAAGCAAATTACAGCGGATGCTGGAATCTGAAACCAAAGGAGAAAATGCTGGAAAATCTCAGCAGGTCTGGCAGCATCTGTAAGAGAAAAAAAGCTGATGTTTCAAGTCCAGACAACCCATTGTCAGAGCTTTGACAAAGGGTCATCTGGACTCGAAACGTCAGCTCTTTTCTTCCTTACAGATGCTGCCAGACCTGCTGAGATTTTCCAGCATTTTCTCTTTTGGAAAGTGAAGTCAGATTTGTCCTTGCCTGATATTCACACACAAATTGTCCAGGAGTAATGGATAGCGCTGAAGTAAAACTCTACTTGTTTCTCCATTTATTTACCCACATAGTTTGAATGCCTCGACTCTTGCACTTTGAGATTAGCTAATCGTGCAGAGCGGTTATCACAGCTGGGATCTTCTTAGTCTGTAAAACTCAATGTCATAACAGGCATTGTGTTTCCCTCCTGATCAATTGAGTGGGAGAGGGGAGGACTTTATTTACAAGTTTATATAAAAAAGCAACACTTATAATAATTCACATTGGAATTAGCATTTTCTGCAGAGGCCATTCAGCCCAATGAGTCTGCTGTGACTCTTTGACAGAGCATCTTCGCCAGGCCCCATCCCCGTAACCCGGTGGATAGCACCCCGCTAATACCCCTAACCTACACATCTAGGGACATTGAAGGGCAATTTAACATGGCCAATCCACCTAACCTGCATATCTTTTGACAGTGGAAGGAAACCGGAGGAAACCCACACAGACACGGGGAGAACGTGCAAATTTGACACAGTCACCCAAGGTCAGAATAGAACCCGGATCCCTGGTGCTATGAGGCAGCAGTGCTAACCACTGTGCCACCGTGCCGCCCTTGTAGGTAGGGGTAGGAGATGAGCAGCACGAAAATCAGTAGTTCTGGTAATTATTCATGTAGAAATTTACTCCTCATAATCTAATGGTAATTAGTTCAGTGTTTCTATTTAGTTTGTTTTGTGAAAGAAAGTACAAAAAATGTATAAATTCTGGTGACATTTGTGAAGGGGAGGGAAAATCAGGAAATTTTGTTATGAGGATCAACTTCAAAGGGTGAAGATGTGTAAAACCAGTGCACCTCACATGATGTACTTGGGAAAGTCTTATGAAACGATAGTTGATTTATGGTCAGTTGATACATTCAGTCAGGAATTGTATCTATCCCTGATGATGTCATTAATGTTATTGTTTAAGGTTATTTTCAGGGGAACATAGGAACATAGGAACTAGGAGCAGATTCAGTCAGATCATGGCTGATCTCTCCCTGGTCTCAAATCCACCTCCCCACCTGTTCCCCATATCCCCTTACCCCTTTTTTTCATTAGAAATATATCTATCTCCTCCTTGAAATCATTCAACAATTCAGACTCCACCGTGCTATGGGGCAGCGAGTTCCACAAATTCACCACCCTCCGCGAGAGGTAGTTCCTCCTCATCTCAACCTATACCTGTGACCTTTTTTTCTAGATTGCCCCATAAGAGAAAACATTTGGTCTACATTTACTTTATAAATCCGAGGGGGATCAGATCTCCTTTCATCCTTCTAAACTCCAGCGAGTATAATAGTTTGTTAAAGTAGCGATCGGTTAAAGTTGGGATGAGGTTTACTTTTGTGATAAAACAAATATTTTAAGACTACAGACGGAGCAGGCTAGATGGGCAACTGAATTTCTTAAGATTTTATTGTATTGTATTTTAAAAAGATAAATTTCATCTTCAATAAGTTTAATCACTAGGAATGGGAATACTTGGCAATTGTGGGCACTTGGTGCTGGCATCAAAAACAGTTCATATTCAGTATACTCCGTGAAACCCACTGCTTTTCAAGATGATGGATCTGTGGGAGAAAATACAGATCTGAGAAATTTCTATTGATATAAATAACGGAACTGAAATGTCTTTGCTATTTACAAGATTGAGAGTTGAAACACTGTGTCTTCTTTGATCCTTTATGCTACCATTAACCCTCCCTTTGTCTTGTGTCGATGACACCTTTGTCAATCTCTCCTTAGCTGTGACCTATTCCTGGCCTATTTTGCCTCACCTTCCACAACCCCCTCTCCAATTATATAATCAATCACATTTCTACTCCTCTGGCTCTGAAGAGTCATTCAGACTTGAAACAAACTCTGTTTCTCTCTCCACAGATGCTGAGTTTTCCCAGAATTTGCTGTTTTATTTCCAGCATCTGCAGTATTTTGCTTTTATCTTAATTGCTAATTTGCCCTGCTATTAAATACACATAACAGATAACAAGATTTTTAAGAGAAGCATATCCAAGTGAGCAAAATCTCTTGATTTTTCATCTGAAATTTTATTAATAGCTTGCAAAGGTGAATCCAACATTTTAACCCAACTTATTGACTCTGACACCTGTCTCCCACATCTATATTCCCAGCAGCATGTTTCACATGATATTCAATCTTCCGTGTCTTTATTCTTGTTGACAATCTCCATACAATCAAAAAGATGAATGAACACAATATCTCAGTTCTCTGTGTGAAGGTGGTTGCTGATTTTGTATGCATGTACTGTGATTTCAATTTTTTTTATACTCTAATGTGTACATTGTCAATGTCTTTCATGACCTTTTAGAATCCCTACAGTACAGAAGGAGGGCACTTGGCCCATTGAGCCTGTTCCGACAACAATCCCACCCAGGTCCTACCCTGTAACCCCACATATTTACCCTGCTAAATCCCTGACACTGGGTGGCAATTTAGCATGGCCAGTCAACCTAACCTGCACATCTTTGGAGTGTGGGAGGAAACTGGAGCACCCGGAGGAAACCCAACCAGATACGGGCAGAATGTGCAAACTCCACACAGTTATCGGAGGGCAGAACTGAACCCAGGTCCCTGGCGCTGTGAAGCAACAGGGCTAACTACCGTGCCACCGTGCTACCCCTCTAAATTGTTTCAACTCTCAATCTTGTAAATAGTAAAGACATTTCAGTTCAGTTATTTATATCAATAGTGTGCTATTGGTTGCAGTTGATCAGAGCTAATACAAGATAAAGGAGAAAAACTGTGCATTTCTGACAAGTGTGTTTTTCTAAATTTAAAGGCATGGGTGTGTGGTGAACCACTGTAGTATTGTCTGTTTGTGTGATATGCCTGGACACGCCCCTGCTGCCTCAATCCGGGGCTCCGCCCTTCTCTGGGTATAAAGGCGACTGCTCTCCGCCCCTTTTGCCTCAGTTCGGATTAGCTATCGGTTCGGGAGTGCTCCAGTTCTTTTGTAAGTAAAAGCCTGTGATTTCGCAACAACGAGTCTTTGCGTAATCAATGGTGCATCAGGGTGCAAGTTGTTCTTGACTGGCATGATGGAGTTGAGTCTATACCTTGGATCCACTAAAAGGCAAAACCAAATAGTCAGTTAGAGCAGTGTTTGCAAAATGGTGACACTGACAGATTTATGAAAAAGTTTCCAAGATCATGTTCTGCTGTTAGCATGGACTTCACCCTGTATTACAAGGACTAACTGCATTGAAAACCAAAATACTGATTTTACACAAATGCATTGGTCCACAGTCTTGACGGTAATGGAAAGTATACAAAGTTTATTTATTAGTGTCACAAGTTGGCTTACATTAACATTGCAATGAAGTTACTGTGAAAATCACCTAGTTGCCACACATCGGCACCAGTCTGGGTACACTGAGGGAGAAGTTAGCACGGCCAATGCACCTAACCAGCACGTCTTTCGGTCTGTGGGAAGAAACCGGAGCACCCGGAGGAAACCCATGCAGACACGGGGAGAACGTGCAGACTCTACACAGACAGTTACCTAAGCTGGGAATCAAACCCGGGTCTCTGGTGCTGTGAGGCAGCAGTGCTAACCACTGTGCCACCGTGCCGCCTTCATCAAAGGAAAATCAAATGTTCCTGTTCACTTTAAAGTCTAATGATTCTGCATAATTGCATTCACCAAAGATCATAAAAAATACATGACACCTTGTCACAAAACAATTTCAGACTTTTTTTTGTCTTTAGCCATTAATTTTCAGCTATGGCACTCTAGGATCCATGGAAGTTAAGCTATGAAAAGTTTCCTTTGTCAGCAGCCTTCAGTGGACTGCCAGTTAGGCTGCTGAAGACCTGAAACAATTGCTCTTTTATATCCTGAATTATGCTTAACGAGATTCTCTCCTCCAGGCCCGTGATGCTGATGCTGGATTCAGGTAGTATTTGCATTATAATTCTAGCATTAGTACAATGCACAATCACTTTGCATTGGCTGTGGGTTTAGATGAACCCTAAGCGGCAGAGGAGACGACAGATCTTTCATATCCTAGAGAATGCTTTGTCAAAAAGATTTGGGAAGCTAAAAGATCTAAGATTCCAGACTCTGACAACTCCTAACTAAGTCGGCTGGGGGATTTGCTGAGGAGGTTGCAGATCCTCGGATGCCTTTAATAGCTCGTTGGCATCTGATAAATATCCCAGTGGCTTGAAAAGCAGCAAATATTAACACCTTCAAAAAAGGAGGAAGAGGCACCCTCTCAAATTACAGACCTGTGATCATGAAGAAGTATCTGCCATTTTGATGCCAGAATTAGATTGGATTGATGAATGGCCCGAAAGGTAGACTGCACAGGATGATACGTCTGCTGCAATTCACAAATATCATCCAACTGGATTTAGAGTTTCTAACTTTTGTAAACAATTGAAGACAGGACATTGTTCAATTGTTGCAGGTGAGGCTGAATTAGGCGCAGTGACTCAATAATCCAAAGGAATTATGAGTGGGATGCATACTGTAATCATCAGCGAACATCCACTTTGGACCTAATGATGGAGGGAAGGTCGTTGATGATGCAGCTGAAGATGGCTGAACCTTGGACAAAACTAGAAGACAAAATACAAAAGTGTGAGAGGAAAAAGCACAGATCCAGATGAATAGGAAAGATACAAAGAACAATAAATGCATAACAACGCAGATGGTGATAGCTACAAAATGAGATATTAAGAGGCTCTTACAAGGGATATCAACACCAAGGCGAAAATGTTTTTCCACTTTCAGGAAAGTAAAAGTGGTCACAAGTAATGTTGGATCCTTTGAAATATTGCTTTAGCTATACAAAACTCTGGTTGGACCACACCTGGAGAACTGAGAGCAGTTCTGGACATCACACCTTAGGAAGAATTGGGCAGCACAGCGGTTAGCGCTGCTGCCTCACACCGCCAGGGACCCGGATTCGATTCCCGGCTTGGGTCACTGTCTGTGTGGAGTTTGCACGTTCTCCCCATGTCTGTGTGGGTTTCCTCCGGGTGCTCCGGTTTCCTCCCACAGTCTGAAAGACGTGCTGGTTAGGGTGCATTGACCCGAACAGGCACCAGAATGTGGCGACTAGGGGAATTTCACAATAACTTCATTGCAGTGTTAATGTAAGCCTTACTTGTGACTAATAATAAATAAACTAAACTAAGCTATTGTCCTTGGAAGGATGCAGTTTAGATTTATCAGAATGATTCCTGGATTCCAAGGGTTAAATTGTAGGGCACGATTGCACCAACTGGGTTGTATTCTTTGGACTTTAGTAAGTTAATGGATGATTTGATCAAAGTTTTCAAGATATTAAGGAGAACAACAGGGTAAATAGAGAAACTATCTCTGATGGTTAGGGAGCCTAGGATTAGGGACAAAGTCTAAAATTATAGCCGGACCTTTCAGGAGTGAAATCAGGGAACAATTCTACATGCAGAATGTGGTAGTCTGTAAAGACTCGCATTCCAACCAGGATCTGCTCAGATGAGGAGGAACGCAACTGACACCTATTGACACTGAAAGACACCCTTATAAGAACGGGAAATGGCGCTCGACTCATCATTCGACAGTTCTGGCGCAACACAGCGAGAAACCACACAAGACCTCCTCAGAAGACAAATACGCGACACAGCCAATAGAGTACACTTCGTCGTTCCAGTACGTTCGCAGAGCGGATAACCTACGACATCATCTTCAGAGCTTTCAACAGATCATCAATGAAGATGAACATCTTGCCAAGGCCATCCCCACATCCCCCACTTCTTGCCTTCAAACAATCGTGCAACCTCAAACAGACCATTGTTCGCAGCAAACTACCCAGCCTTCAGGAGAACAGCAACCACGACACCACACAACCCTGCCATAGCAACCTTGCAAGACATGCCGGATCATCGACATGGATGCCATCATCTCACGTGAGAACACCATCCACCAGGTACACAGTACATACTCATGCAACTTGGCCAACGTTGTCTACCTGATACACTGGAGGAAAGGATGTCCATAGGCGTGGAACATCAGCGAGACCATGCAGACACCACAACAACAGATGAACGGACACCACGTGACAATCACCAGGCAAGACTGTTCCCTTCCTGTTGGGGAACACTCCAGCAGTCACGGGTATTCAGCCTCCAATCTTCCGGTAAGCATTCTCCAAGGCGGCCTTCAAGACACACAACAACGCAGAATCGTCGTGCAGAAACTGATAGCCAAGTTCCGTGCGCATGAGGATGGCCTCAACTGGGATCTTGGGTTCATGTCACACTACATGTAACCCCCATCATTTTGCCTGGGCTTGCAAAATCCTACTAAATGTCCTGGCTTGGGACAATTCACACCTCTTCAACCTGTGATTATCCCCCTCTCCATGCGCATTGTCTGTACCTGTAAAGACTTGATTACCTGTAAAGACTCGCATTCCAAACATTATCTTGCAATTACATCTCTGTCTTTTTATGCAGTGATTGTGAACCCAGCTCTCTATTCACCTGAGGAAGGAGCAGCGCTCCCAAAGCTCATGATTGCAAATAAACCTGTTGGACTTTAACCTGGTGTTGTGAGACTTCTTACTGTGCCCACCCCAGTCCAACGCAGCGTCTCCACATTATGGCTTCTATTTGGTACAAGTGGTCACATGCATTTAGGTCACAGAGCAGGCATTATCTTGTTGAATATAGAGCAGGCTTGAGGGGCTTAATTGCCTCCTCCCTTTCTTGTGTTCTTATTATAGCTCTTTGATCAGTTGTTTTTAGTGTGTGCAATAATCACCAAGTCAGGCAATAGCTTCCGTCATGGTTAAATGGATCTCTCTGAGCTCTCTGCTGAATTTTGTCAGGGGGCAGTCTTCAATGATGAGTCATTGATTGGGGTGCTCTACAGCTGCAGTCCAGGTTCCCTGCAAGGCCCCACTTGTCATGATGTGGAGATGCCGGCGTTGGACTGGGGTAAACACAGTAAGAAGTTTAACAACACCAGGTTAAAGTCCAACAGGTTTATTTGGTAGCAAAAGCCACACAAGCTTTCGAGGCTCTGAGCCCCTTCTTCAGGTGAGTGGGAATTCTGTTCACAAACAGAATTTATAAAGACACAGACTCAATTTACATGAATAATGGTTGGAATGCGAATACTTACAACTAATCCAGTCTTTAAGAAACAAAACAATGGGAGTGGAGAGAGCATCAAGACAGGCTAAAAAGATGTGTATTGTCTCCAGACAAGACAGCCAGTGAAACTCTGCAGGTCCACGCAACTGTGGGAGTTACAAATATTGTGACATGAACCCAATATCCCGGTTGAGGCCGTCCTTGTGTGTGCGTTCTCCAAGGCGGCCTTCGCGACACACGACAGCGCAGAGTCGCTGAGCAGAAACTGATAGCCAAGTTCCGCACACACAAGGACGGCCTCAACCGGGATATTGGGGTCATGTCACAATATTTGTAACTCCCACAGTTGCATGGACCTGCAGAGTTTCACTGGCTGTCTTGTCTGGAGACAATACACATCTTTTTAGCCTGTCTTGATGCTCTCTCCACTCCCATTGTTTTGTTTCTTAAAGACTGGATTAGTTGTAAGTATTCGCATTCCAACCATTATTCATGTAAATTGAGTCTGTGTCTTTATAAATTCTGTTTGTGAACAGAATTCCCACTCACCTGAAGAAGGGGCTCAGAGCCTCGAAAGCTTGTGTGGCTTTTGCTACCAAATAAACCTGTTGGACTTTAACCTGGTGTTGTTAAACTTCTTACTGTGTAGGCCCCACTTGTGCCAATTTGCTGTACAAAGACCTTGGCCAGTGTGGAAATAGATGAGGAGTGCCCAATGTTGGTGTGGCAAGTTGAAACCGGGTGGGCAGGCTGTGGGATCTGTGATGAGGAAGTGGTTTTTAATGGTGGAGTGCTGGTTCCATTCCTGCTGCCACATGGCCTCTGCTTGGCACAGTGGTCTTGGCCATACAGACTGGTGTAATGGGAGGCAAGCGGCAGGTGGATTGGTAATGTCCTTGTGTAGTGGCTGGCTTGAGCTGACATAAACCTTCGCCAGGAGCTTTGATTAGTTCCAGGCTGAAATCTAAAATCAGTTCTTTTGGTCCCAAAAGTCTGTTTCGAATGTTACATGAGTTATCAGTCGATTGTATGATGTTTGTACATGACATCAGAAAAGACCGCAAATCATTTCAACTTGCAATTTATATTGAAATTGTGACATTAGTGTACTTTTAAGAGATTCTTTTATTAAATCATGATCTCTGCAGTTCTCACAGTCAGTGTTTCTCAGCTCACAGCTTTAGCTGATGTCATTATGTGGCCAGGCTGACTACAATGAGTCATTTTATTGCTGCTTAAATGGGGTTGTTTGTGTGTACTCTGGGATTAGTTTCACGATCCTGCATTGTTAGGAGGATGGTCATGTGTTTTTGGACAGTTTTTTTTCATTTTCAGTAGGGAGCTGCAGGTTTTAGTTTTAGAATGGACAACAAGCTAAAAAGAAGTGTTTCCCTCTCTCCCTGTTGTTTTGAAAATTCTGTTGGTTAGCTGAAAACAAGATCTTGTTTTCCTGAAGGGTGAAAATCTGCTGTTGTTGGGAGCTCTACCAGAGTCTCTGGTGTTTTGGGAAACTGTCTTGTCTTCAAACTGTTTGGAGTGAATCCAGAGAACTGCAGATTTCAACCAAAGGACTCAATTTCCAGTATCACGTGAGCCTTAGTCCATGCTGTGTTGAACCTGTTTAAAGGGTTGTTTATGGAGGTTGGTTTGGTTAGGACAGCTTATATATATTTGTTAAGGGTTATACATTATAGTGGTCGTTTTGTTTCTTATTTGTAATTAATAAAAGGTCTTGCTAATGTTGACTATATTCTTAAATAAACTTTGTTTGATAAAAGCTCCCCAGTGGGTCTTTTGAATCACATCTGAAGTGGAACATATCATGCATATCCTTGCCAAATTCAGGATGATTCAGACGGGCTTCATAAAATACTTTGGAGTTTCTAGTCTGAACCATAACAAAATAAAGAGAGCATTTCATGTTTTGTTGGCTTAATGAATGCACTTATTTTTAATACTTTCGTTTGAAGTAATGTTTGGCAGCTGGTTTGACCATGTAACGAGCTGGTGGGCTGTGAAGGATGAAGAGAATCTCCTGTTTATGAGCTATGAAGAAATGTTGCAGGTAAATGATTTTGTTTTTAATTTATACATTACCTAATTGTTCTCCTTTTAAACCCTACACTGCTATCATCTTCTACCACTTTCCCTCTTCCCGGCGGGGTTAGTGATTCCCTCTGTCTGCTATCAGTGCTATTTACTATGCTGGTGTAGGGCATAGAAATCATAGAAATCATAGAAACCCTACAGTACAGAAAGAGGCCATTCGGCCCATCGAGTCTGCACCGACCACAATCCCACCGAGGCCCTACCCCCATATCCCTACATATTTTACCCACTAATCCCTCTAATCTACGCATCCCAGGACACTAAGGGGTAATTTTAGCATGGCCAATCAACCTAACCCGCACATCTTTGGACTGTGGGAGGAAACCGGAGCACCCAGAGGAAATCCACGCAGACACGAGGAGAATGTGCAAACTCCACACAGACAGTGACCCAAGCGGGGAATCGAACCCAGGCCCCTGGAGCTGTGAAGCAGCAGTGCTAACCACTGCGCTACCGTGCCACAGACTGGTTGAAGCAGGATTCTGCTGTTTTATGATACATGTTGCAAGCCACAAATAAATATTGAATCTGCTGTTTTCACCACTGAGAGTAAGTTAGTTCAAGAGATGTTTAGAGTGGGGATTCAAATAGAAGATTTTGGACATTCAACTCTTTAAGCAACGTATGGACCATTATCCATTCGCCTAAGGCTACAGCACATTGCTTCCTATGTATTTTTGTTGCCAACTGTTCCAATGATGTTATGTTCAATGTTTTATTTAATATGCAATATACTGTACCATGATTCTTGGGATTGTTCATATTGTGGATAAATTATTTACCATTTGTTTTAACTGTGATGACCAGGTGAAGAGGAGCGAATTGGCTCCCCCCTGTTCAACCTCCCCACTTGGTCGCAACAAAAGTATTTAAATTTATCTTCCCCATGAGTGCCTTTTCCAAATCCAAATGTATTTTTTACTATCTATGGACTGAAAATAAGGTCCCAAGTTTATTAGCCACTAAACCCAAGGAAAAATATTACAGGCATGACGTTGACACAGGTATCCAAAGTAAGGAGAGTTGGAGTCCAGATAAAAGCTAAAACAATATATGGTTAGAAGTCCTTTGTTTAACTTGAAGCATAGATTATTGAAGATTGTGGCCATTTCAAATTAGCTGGTTCCTTCAAACCCCTGGAGTTGAATTGAATTCCTTGTAACTGCATTTGCTGGAGACAATTTCCTTATTGTGTATATATCCTTAATCCATCTTCCAGAAATGAAGTCTTAAGTTTAAGCTTTATTTATTAGTGTCACAAGTAGGCTTACATTACAACTGCAATGAAGTTACTGTGAAAATCCCCTAGTTGCCACACTCAGGCGCCTGTTCGGGTACACTGAGGGAGAATTTAGCATGACCAGCACATCTTTCAGACTGTGGGAGGAAACCGGAACACCCAGGGGAAACCCACGCAGACACGGGGAGAATGTGCAGTCTCCACACAGACAGTGACCCAAGCCAGGAATCAAACCCGGATCCCTGGTGCTGTGAGACAGCAGCGCTAACCACTGTGCCACCGTGTCGCCCATCAAATCCATGAGATTCACCTGAGGTTCTTTCTATTGGACATTTCATGATCTCTTGTACTAGATTTTTAGACTGTGGAGATAGATCTTTACTTAACTTGAGAGAGATTCCTTACAGCTTCATTTGCGGCTTTTCCAGACTCCTCTGCTTCTGCTTAGCAAACCCAATTCTTAGAGTCTTGCTCACTATTCCAAATGAATTTGATTATTATGTCTGTTGTAGTCATTGTTGTAGAAACAAGTAATTACATTCTGATGTTGCACCTCAGAAACATCTGACACATTTCAGGATAGTAGAGATCAACAGGATGGGGTTCTTTCATCCTCCACGAGGGGGGTTTGAGTGACTGTTAGTTGTATAGGTCAGTAAAAGGAGCACGGTGGGGGAGGGGACACTTTGGCCAGATTGAGACAGAGACCGACCTGAGTATATTTGGGAATTTGGTCCAAGTAGGGTAATTGGGGGAGTAAGGGAAAGTGGCGCTCTCTTGCTTTTTCTTTTCTAACTTTCTGAGCCTTCAGAAAATGGTCTTAACTGTGATACAGAAGAAAACTGTGATACAGATACAGTAGCCTGTCTTGATGCTCTCTCCACTCCCATTGTTTTGTTTCTTAAAGACTTGATTAGTTGTAAGTATTCGCATTCCAACCATTATTCATGTAAATTGAGTCTGTGTCTTTATAAACTCTGTTTGTGAACAGAATTCCCACTCACCTGAAGAAAGGGCTTAGAACTTCGAAAGCTTGTGTGGCTTTTGCTACCAAATAAACCTGTTGGACTTTAACCTGGTGTTGTTAAACTTCATACAGAAGAAAAGCCAGTTACTTAGTGAGCATTTGGAAAGTGACTGTGGTTTATTCTATTCCTAAGGTTCAAAATAGTTTAGTAACTGGTGATAAGATTAACAAAACACATAAAAGTAAAATATATAATTGAAGAAAACAATTCAGTAGTTAATTAGAACATATTAAGGATGACAAAACAGGTGGTGTGTCACAGCTGCAGCATGTGGGAACTCCTGGATACTGGTTTGATCTAGGGCAAACATTTCTGCAGGAGGTGTTTGAAGTTCCAGCAGCTTCAGCCCAGAGTCTGAGCTGGAGGCTAAACTACAGACACTGCTACACATCAGGGAGCAGGAAAGTTACAATGAGACAGTCACATCTCTTAGGACATGGTCTTCTGATTTGGTCAGTGGTCAGACGCAGGAGTGCGTGATTGCAAGTGAAGCGGGTAAGGGGACTCTTTGGAGCCTCAGCCTTTACAATTGTTCAACAAGATTGAGGTTTTTTCAACTTGTTTGGATGCAAGTAGAGGTTGCAGGGTGGATGAGTTAACTGACTGGGGCACCATTGTACAGGAAGCCATTCTACTGGAGGGAGCAAAAAGGAATATAGTCATAATAGGGGACAATGTAGTCAAAGGGATTGACACGATTCTTTGCAGCAAAGAGTGAGAGTCCGGAAGACTATGTTTCCTGTCGGGTGCTGGAGTTCAGGACATCTGCTCAGGGCTGGAGAGTAACTTGCAGTGGGAGTGGAAGAACCCAGTTATCATTCTCCATATAGTTATCAATGACATAGGCAGGACAAAGAAGGAGATTCTGCATAGCCAGTATGAGGAGCCAGGCAAATTAAGAAGCAGAACCTCAAAGGTCATAACGTCTGGATTATTACCTGAGTCATATGAAAATTGGCATCGGACAAATCAGATTAAAGAGGTGAATGCTTGGCTGAAAGGCTGGTGTGGGAGATTTTGGTTCTGGTTCGTGGGGCACTGGCACTGGAAAGAGGGATATGTATCATTGGGACCTGGACCATGCAAGGGCAGGTGTACTTATGTGCTGCATAACTAGGGAACCAGAGAGGGTTTTAAACTAAATAGTAGGGGGAAAGAATCAAGTTTGGAAGGATGTGGTAAATCAGAGCAGAGTAAAGGCAAAGGAGAAAAGTATTATTATGGGAAATGACAGGGAAGACCATGACAGGGAAGGGATAGAGAATAGAAATTTTAACAGCAAATCAACGGATTTAGACTAGCGATTATCAAAAGAATAAAATGATAAAACTAAAGGCTCTGTATCTGTAAAGCATTCAAAAAACAGATGAACTGAGAGTACACAGAAATAAATAAGTATGATTTGATAGCCATTATAGAGACATGGCTACTGGAGAACATGGATTTGGACATGGATATTGAAGAGTACAAGGTATTTAGAAAGACAGGAAGCAAGGAAAAGGTTGAGTTGTGGCCCTGTTAGTTAATAATGGTATTAGCACAATACCGAAGGAGGAACCAAGTTCAGGAAATCAGGATGTGGAAATGTTTTGGGTAGAAATGAGAAATACTAAAGGCAAGAGGTCACTTGTGAGAGTCATGTACAGGTCTCACAACAGGAACCACATGGTTGGATAGAGCGTAGAGGAAGAAGTAATTGGGGCTTTTCAGAAAGGCATAATTATAATAATGGAGATTTAAATTTACATATAGATTGGAAAAGTCAGATGGGTCAAGGTAGCCGAGGTGAGGAGTTCATAGAATGTTTTTGGGATAGTTTCTTGGGACAATGTGTTCTGGAGCCAATCAGAGAGCAGGCTATATTAGACCTGGTATTGTGCAACGTGATGGGAGTAATTCATGATCCCATTGTGTAATGTGGAGTCTGCACGTTCTCACCCTGTCTGCGTGGGTTTCCTCCAGGTGCTCCAGTTTCCTCCCATGCTCCAAAGCTGTGCTGGTTAGATGGATTGGCCATGTTAAATTGCCCCTTAGGGATTGTTTGTTGTAAGTGCGGGCTTGATGGGCCGAGTGGCCTCCTTCTGCACTGTGGGGATTCTATGATCTCACTATCACAGCGGAGTTACCCACTGGGACAGAAGTGGAGCTTATTGCTTCAATGTTCTAAAGAATGAAAGGGTGTTACTGAGTTTACTGTCCTTTATTTTGCTCTGTCTTTAGTTTGTATAACATTTGTTTTGAATTATTTTGTTAAGAATATGAAAGGCTCGGTGGTGAAACTAAGTGAATTTCTGGGAAAGCAGCTCAGTGAGGATGCGATTGAGAGAATTTTGAACCATAGCAAATTCAACAACATGAAAGGAAATGAAATCTCGAATTACAAGTTGGTTTCCAATGAGATTTTGGATCAAACAAAAGCTCATGTTTTAAGAAAAGGCAATTTGGAAAAGATTGCTGTACATAGATTTGAAAATTTATTGCATGTGACTTTGGGCACAATGGCTGTTAAACCATTCGAAAATTATCAGTCTTAAGCTAATTTTACAATAGCTTTCCCACCACGGTGTTGTTTGTAATATTTATTAGGACTGTAACATGTGAAACGGTGTTCCCAAAACTGACGCAACCATGATGTGGAGATGCCGGCGTTGGACTGGGGTGGGCACAGTAAGAAGTCTCACAACACCAGGTTAAAGCCCAACAGGTTTATTTGGTAGCACGAGCTTTCAGAGCGCTGTTCCTTCATCAGGTGAGTCAACCTGATGAAGGAGCAGCGTTCCGAAAGCTCGTGCTACCAAATAAACCTGTTGGATTTTAACCTGGTGTTGTGAGACTTCTTACTGTGACACAACCATAACAGGGAAAAAGATAGTGTCGACATGGGGAACAAAATTTGCAACAGGAACTATTAGCGGTGGCTTCAGCCTTCTCAATATTTAATTGCAGGGAAATTTCAGCTCATCTAGCACTGGATGTCAGATAAGCAGTCTGATAATTTGGCAGCAGTGAAGGCATTGGGTGGGGCGGTGGTGAAGTAGAGCTGGGTGTCATCAGCGTATAGGTGAAAGCTACTGCTGTGCCTGAGGGTGATGTTGCTGAGGGGCAGAATGTCAGTGAGAAATAAGAGGGGACAAGGATAGATTCTTGGGGGACAACAGGGATAACGGTGAGGGAGCTGGAAGGGAAGGCATTGGAAGTGATTCTCTGCCTACGGTTAGGTCGATAAGAATGGAACCAGGTTCGAGCAGTCCCACCCAGCTGGACAACAATGGAGAGGGGTTGGAACAGCATGTTGTGGTCAACCATGTCAAACACTGCAGACACGTGGAGAGGGATGAGGAGGTAAAATTTACCTTTGTCACAATCACAGAGTATGTAATTTATGATTTCATTCGGAACTGTTCTGGCGGTATGGCAGAGTCAGAACTGATAGAAATTCAAATGTGGAGTTCCAGGTAAGAAAGAGCATTTGGGAGGTGTGGTTTGCAAGGATGGTGGTGTCAAAGGTTTTTTTCAGGCAAGGAATAATAACAGATTTAAATGAAGAGAGGGACAATAGGAGGGTGACGCTTGGCCACGTTTTTCCTCCTGCAACCCGTTGTTGCAGAGGCAAGTTATAGTGCTGTTGCTGCCAGCCCATCTGGGAACATTTTTAATTTGACCAAAACACTTCAAAATCTGGCAAGAAAGAATGTCTGTTTCAAGAATTTTTTATTTTGAAATTTCTGATTTCAAAACGTATGGAAAACAAATGCCCCGATATAAAATGCATCCTGTTTATTATGTAGCAAAGTATTCTTTTGTGAAATAAACCAGATGCCACATTGTTCTATTTCTGGAGACTGGAAGAACCATTTCACCATTGCCCAGGCTGAACATTTTGATGCATTGTACAGCCAAAGAATGAAAGGACTAAATTTCACATTTTACCAAGCTGAGAAGTGAAATGCAAAGCTTAGGCCTCAGGACTGACTGCACGTTTACCGTGGAGGTGTTTAATCCTTGCTAATGCATAGTTAGTTTGCTGAAAGGTGCTGTTGGCACCAAAGAATTCACAAATTTGCTTCCGTGATTTCCCTATGGAGCATAAGATTGCCATCAGACTTCTCAAGGGTGAGCTTCTAATTTGTGCCTTTTGTCTTGTCTTTGCAGCAGCATGTTCAGATTTGCATCAAAATCATGGCTTTGTTGAAAACCTCGTTAAAGATAATGATACCTTTCCCCTTCAATGCAACTATCATGAATGGCTATCTCTGCCAACACTCAAACAACCGCACAACCTTAAACAGACCATTGTCTGCAGCAAACTACCCAGCCTTCAGGAGAACAGTGACCACGACACCACACAACCCTGCCACAGCAACCTCTGCAAGACGCGCCGGATCATCGACACGGATGCCATCATCTCACGTGAGAACACCATCCACCAGGTACACGGTACATACTCTTGCAACTCGGCCAACGTTGTCTACCTGATACGCTGCAGGAAAGGATGTCCCGAGGCATGGTACATTGGGGAAACCATGCAGATGCTATGACAACAGATGAATGAACACCGCTCGACAATCACCAGGCAAGACCATTCTCTTCCTGTTGGGGAACACTTCAGCGGTCACGGGCATTCGGCCTCTGATCTTCAGGTAAGCGTTCTCCAAGGCGGCCTTCACGACACACGACAGCGCAGACTCGCTGAGCAGAAACTGTTAGCCAAGTTCCGCATGCATGAGGACGGCCTCAACCAGGATCTTGGGTTCATGTCACACTATTGGTAACCCTCAAAGCTTGCCTGGACCTGCAGAATCTCACTGGCTGTCCTGTCTGGAGACAATACACATCTCTTTAACCTGTGCCTAATGCTCTCTCCACTCACATTGTCTGTATCTTTAAGACTTGATTACCTGTAAAGATTCGCATTCTAATCAGTATTCTGTAACTTGATTTTGTGTCTCTGTGTGCCTTATTTGTGAGCAGATTTCCACTCACCTGACGAAGGGGCAGCGCTCCGAAAGCTAATGGCATTTGCTACCAAATAAACCTGTTGGACTTTAACCTGGTGTTGTTAAAACTCTTGCTGTGTTTACCCCAGTCCAACGCCGGCATCTCCACATCAACACTCACCCAACCAGACTGCTGAGGTGACGATACGATTCTTTTAACCAAATCATAACTTAGTCTGCTCCCTACTGTTTCGACACCACCTCCATTCAACATAAACCTGTTTGCTGTTAGAATGATTAACCTCCCAACAATTAAGAGTCACAGAGTTTTACAGCACAGAAAGAGGCCCTTCAGCCTATCATGTCTGTGCTGGCCATCAAGGACCTATCCATTCTTATCCCATTTTCCAGCACTTGGTCTGTAGCCTTATATGCAATGGCATTTCAATTGCTCACCTAAATGCTTCACCAATGTTTTGAGGGTTCCCGTCTCTACCACCCCTTCAGACAGAGACTTCCAGATTCCCAGCACCCTCTGAGTGAAAACGTTTTTCCTCAAATCTCCTGCCCCTTACCTTAAATCTATACCGCCTGATTATAGACGCCTCTAGTAAGGGGAAAGGTATTTCTACCCTATGTCCCTCATCATTTTGTACACTTCGTTCAGGTCCCTTCTCAGCCTTCTCTACTCTATGGAAAACAGCCCCAGCCTAACCAGCCTCTCTTGCTAGCCCAGAAAACATATGGGGAATCTCCTCTGTACCCATTCTAGTGCAATCGCATCCTTCCTGCAGAGGAGGTTTCCCAGGGTGTTGCCTGGTATGGAAGGGCTTAGTTATGAGGAGAGATTGGGTAAACTGGGGTTGTTCTCACTGGAAAGACGGAGGATGAGGGGAGCCCTAATAGAGGTGTATAAAATGATGAAAGGCATAGATAGGGTGAACGGTGGGAAGCTTTTTCCCAGGTCAATGGTGACGTTCATGAGGGGTCATAGGTTCAAGGTGAGGGGGAGAGGTTTAACATGGATATCAGAAGGACGTATTTTACACAGAGGGTGGTGGGGGCCTGGAATGCGCTGCCGAGCAAGGTGGTGGAGGCGGACACACTGGGAACATTTAAGACTTATCTAGATAGCCACATGAATGGAGTGGGAATGGAGGGATACAAAAGAATGGTCTAGTTTGGACCAGGGAGCGGCGCGGGCTTGGAGGGCCGAAGGGCCTGTTCCTGTGCTGTATTGTTCTTTGTTCTTTGTTCCTATGGTGTGGCGACCAGAACTGCACACAGTACTTTAGCTATGTGAGATAGATGATCATTTTGCCTGTGTATTAAAAGATCCAAGAAACTTTTGGTGCATATACAAAGATTGTGCGTCTGGTTCTTACGAGAGTCTTTAATGCAAAATTGAGAGTAAATACACAAAGCATCAAAGACACTCTGAAACTTGCTTTGAAGAACGGCAGTATTTTCATTAATGGCTAGGAGGAGCCTGCTTTCAGTTGATCAAAATTGTGACAACTTGTCCCCCAAGCTGCAATAGGCTTCGAGTCCCAATGCTTAATGAGGCCAAGCAGTGGAATCCTGCACTCCGCATGTGCCCAAGGATCTGTGGGTCGAGAATCAGCTTCTTTAGTCACGTGACGAGATGAAGATTGGGAGAGCCGTGAACCTGAATGGGCGCCATCCTCGAATTGAGAGACAGCTGACGATGAACCTTCATGAGTCATTTTGTTTGGGGTTTGTTTGATTTTTGCCCACAGTCCCCAACTGTGCCTTTATGGGTGGAATTATAAATTAATTATGTCTTTCGTTTTTATTCTCCAAGTCAATTAAAATACTCAGGCTCAGCGAAACTTGGCTCAGCGATGGTCAGTCTGTCTCTCTGTCAGGAATTGACAAAGCTGTTCATTCTATGATGTTATTTTTCATAGCCATCCTTAAATAATATTTACTTAGCCCTTTACCCTCTAACCTCACTTCAGCCTTTACCACCCCTCCCATTTCTATCTCAAAATTCTTCCTGTTTACATGGACAGTCCAGTACTTCCCCAGAGTGGAGAAGCTACGACATCTTCTCCAGAACCTTCAACATGTCGTTGATGAAGACGAACATCTCGCCAAGGCCACGTTAAGAAACCATCCCTTACGGACAAGCCCTCCATATACACAGGATCTGCTCGGATGAGGAGGATCGCAACAGACACCTCCAGACGCTGAAAGATGCCCTCATAAGAACAGGATATGGCGCTCGACTCATCAATCGACAGTTCCGACGCGCCACAGCGAAAAACTGCACCAACCTCCTCAGAAGACAAACACGGGACACGGTGGACAGAGTACCCTTTGTCGTCCAGTACTTCCCCGGAGCGGAGAAGCTACGACATCTCCTCCAGAGCCTTCAACATGTCATTGATGAAGACGAACATCTCGCCAAGGCCATCCCCACACTCTCACTTCTTGCCTTCAAATAACCGCACAACCTCAAACAGACCATTGTCCGCAGCAAACTACCCAGCCTTCAGGAGAACAGTGACCACGACACCACACAACCCTGCCACAGCAACCTCTGCAAGACGTGCCGGATCATCGACACGGATGCCATCATCTCACGTGAGAACACCATCCACCAGGTATACGGGTGCATACACTTGCAACTCGGCCAACGTTGTCTACCTGATACGCTGCAGGAAAGAATGTCCCGAGGCATGGTACATTGGGGAGACCATGCAGACGCTACGACAACGGATGAATGAACACTGCTCGACTATCACCAGGCAAGACTGTTCTCTTCCTGTTGGGGAACACTTCAGTGGTCACGGACATTCGGCCTCTGATCTTACGGTAAGCGTTCTCCAGGGCGGCCTTCATGACACACGACAGTGCAGAGTCACTGAGCAGAAACTGATAGCCAAGTTCCGCACACATGAGGACGGCCTCAACCGGGGTCTCGGGTTCATGTTACACTATCTGTAACCCCCACGACTTGCCTGGACTTGCAAAATCTCACTAACTGTCCTGGCTGGAGACAATACACATCTCTTTAACCTGTGCTTAACCCTCTCTCCACTCACATTGTCTGTACCTTTAAGACTTGATTACCTGTAAAGACTCACATTCCAACCATTATTTTGTAAATTGAGTTTGTGTTTTTATATGCCCTGCTTGTGAACAGAATTCCCACTTACCTGATGAACGAGCAGCGCTCTGAAAGCTAATGGCTTTTGCTACCAAATAAACCTGTTGGACTTTAACCTGGTGTTGTTAGGCTTGTCGCCAAAATTTCCATCTTCGCTGCAATGGGAGCACGGCATGAAGGGGGGGTAAGATTTTGCCCCAGGGTGTGGAGAAAGATCATAATATACGGTAGGCCCATTCTAAAGTCTGATGGCAACAGAGAAAAAGCTGTTTTTGAGTCTGTTGGTATGTGATCTGAGACTCTTGTATTTTTCCCCACGGAATGAGGGGAGGGATATTCTGTTTTGACTGGCAGTTCTGTAGCCAAAATCGTCCCAAAGTTGGGTGTTTTTGTTTGTACACCGAATCTGTTCCAGACCAGTTACTGCAAGAATGTCCTTCAGTCGAACTGTAAATAGATGAGCAAACCTAACCTGATGTTACAGTCCAAAATTCAAAAATGATAAGTCGCCCACCTATGGGTGGATCAGTAAATTTGCTGATGACACCAAGATTGGTGGAGTAGTGAATGAGGTGGAGGGCTGTTGTAGGCTGCAAAGAGACATAGATAGGATGCAAAGCTGGGCTGAAAAATGGCAAATGGAGTTTAACCCTGATAAATGTGAGGTGATTCATTTTGGTAGGACAAATTTAAATGTGGATTACATGGTCAAAGGTAGGGTTCTGAAGACTGTGGAGGAACAGAGAGATCTTGGGGTCCATATCCACAGATCTCTAAAGGTTGCCAGTCAAGTGGATAGAGATGTGAAGAAGGCCTATAGTGTGTTAGCTTTTATTAACAGGGGGTTGGAGTTTAAGAGCTGTGGGGTTATGCTGCAACTGTACAGGACCTTGGTGAGACCACATTTGGAATATTGTGTGCAGTTCTGGTCACCTCACTATAAGAAGGATGTGGAAGTGCTGGAAGGAGTGCAGAGGAGATTTACCAGGATGCTGCCTGGTTTGGAGGGTAGGTCATATGAGGAAAGGTTGAGGGAGCTAGGGCTGTTCTCTCTGGAGCGGAGGAGGCTGAGGGGAGACTTAATAGAGGTGTATAAAATGATGAAGGGGATAGATAGAGTGAACGTTCAAAGACTATTTCCTCGGGTGGATGGAGCTATTACAAGGGGGCATAACTATAGGGTTCGTGGTGGGAGATACAGGACGGATATCAGAGGTAGGTTCTTTACGCAGAGAGTGGTTGGGGTGTGGAATGGACTGCCTGCAGTGATAGTGGAGTCAGACACTTTAGAAACATTTAAGCGGTTATTGGATAGGCACATGGAGCACACCAGGATGATAGGGAGTGGGATAGCTTGATCTTGGTTTCAGATAAAGCTCGGCACAACATCGTGGGCCGAAGGGCCTGTTCTGTGCTGTACTGCTCTATGTTCTATGGGCAATGGGGGATAATCACTCTAACTGCATTTTATTTCCACTGTAGCGCACGATTCCATCCCCTCCAAGACAGGGCGAGAGTTGCCGCCAAATAACCCTGTCACTCAGTGCAGCTCACTGCCTGCTCTCTAATTGGTGTCTACGTGACGAGGGGGGGAGGTTAGGACCCAGAGAAAGCAGCGCCAAGCCGGCAGTCTCTGAGCACTAGGACCATTGTCACAAAGTTGGTAAATGGCTTTGAGATGTGTTCCAGTCAGTGACTCGCCATCCATGGGAAGGTGAGCTCAGTGACTGTGCGGAGGGGAGGATTGGGGGGGGGGGGGAAACAGAATCATTGTTTCCAGCGCTGGCTGCGAAGTTTGCAGCGTTTTGTGCGGTTACTTCACAGACACGCCGCGGCAGCAACATCGCCCAACAGGCTGAGTTCACAGAGGATTGGCTACAGGACCCGAGCAGCCTGCGGGAAGGTGTGTTTTAATAACGTCTGTTTTTAAAAAAAAAAAATCCTGAGATTTCCAAGTTATCGTGAGAGCAGCAGCCTCAGTTTCACTGATTATAAATTATATAAAATATTTATAGGATCAAGAGAAACCAGAGCTCGCAGGATGAATTCACTGGAGTCGGCGAGGCTGTGTTGGGGCTTGTTGTGTGAGGGGGTTTGCTGTGGGTTGGGGTTTGCTGTGTGAGGGGGTTTGCTGTGTGAGGGGGTTTGCTGTGGGTTGGGGTTTGCTGTGGGAGGGGGTTTGCTGTGGGAGGGGGTTTGCTGTGTGAGGGGGTTTGCTGTGTGAGGGGGTTTGCTGTGTGAGGGGGTTTGCTGTGGGTTGGGGTTTGCTGTGGGTTGGGGTTTGCTGTGTGAGGGGGTTTGCTGTGTGAGAGGGTTTGCTGTGGGTTGGGGTTTGCTGTGTGAGGGGGTTTGCTGTGTGAGGGGGTTTGCTGTGGGTTGGGGTTTGCTGTGTGAGGGGGTCTGTGGGAGGGGGTTTGCTATGTGAGGGGGATCCGGCTTTAAGGACTGGAGGAAATCCACGGAAGAGATTTCACTTCTATCTTTGTGTGTGTGTGTGAACCTGACCTGTCGCTCCCTGTTTCCTCCACTTTAATTCTCCATCCCACTGGCACAATGAGCTCTATCCTCGGCCCTCTTGGCTGTGAAGCTCAGCATGGACCGGGAACTCCATTCTTTCTACACTTCTGCCCGACATCTGGCTAGAATATTAACTGCAAGAGCGTAAAACTCCCATTTAATCTCCGGAAGAGTAGAGGCGCGTAAACTGTGAGGGGTGTTTCTGTGGGGAGGAAGGGGGCAGATTGATGTTGGAGGTTGCCCTGACTGGAAACCATGTGCTCTTTACACCAGACTCCTGTCCACTGGAGTCTGCGGCTCTTCTCCAGGTTTTCACACACCCTTCTCCAACTTGCCAAATCCATTTTACCCATTCACACATTCCCCGGGTCTGGAATGTCGCTAATGTGTCTCATCATGGTCCCTTTTGTCTTCTGCTACTATCAGTTCTGTATGGTCCTGATCCAGTAAATCACTTTACCATTGCCTTGTGTCTGTGCCCTGCCCCCAATTGCTTCTGTTCTTTATTCAAAATGTAAACTAATTCTGATGAAGTCAGGCCCAGGGCTGTGACTAGTGCTTGGATGTATTCCTAGAGACTGAATCACATAACGACCCGCCTAAAAGTCCCTGGAGAGGGACCATGTGGTGTCCATGGTTGGGCACCGCAGGGGTTGGGGGTGCATTATTGACCCTGATAATCACGTTTTAATTTGATGTTTTTAAGTTTCCTTTGTACTTTGATTTTTGTTCGGGCTGTTCCCCCTCCTTTTGGGGAGCTGCCCCTTTTACTTTGTCCTGACTTAATTTGAGTTTGTCTATTTGGTTTGACCTTAAAAAGAGGCCAACTCCCCCAGCCCCCCCTTCCCACAATATCTTTTCTCCCCACCACCCCCTACCCCCTTGGACTTTCACCAACCCTCTCCCCCCCCCCCCCCCCCCCGACTGTCACTCTTCCACCCCCCTCCCCTCCGCGCTCCGCCCCTCCACCACCTGGAATTTGACCCCCCACCAGCCCCTGACTCCCCAACTGCCCCCCTAGCCTTCCAACTGCCTCATCAGCCACCCCCCCCCCCCCCCCCCCCCCCGCCCTCAGCTTGCCTCCCCACCCCAACAGTCAGTCCAAGTGCAACCCCTACAGGCAACAAAATATCTGGCCTTGAGAACCAAATGTCAACCTGTCGATCACATTGATCTGGGCGGGCGATTCCGATGTCTGATTGGTGAATTAACTGAAAAAAAAACCCCACTGATAACATCTTTGATTTCCTTGCAGTTGATTAAATGGATTTGCTACAACAACAGATATCTGGGTTGTGCCATGCTCACCCTGAAGGAATTCCTTTATCTCAGTTATGCAGTCTCTACCTGAAGACGTACAAGACATCACTAAATCTGTCAGATTATGGGTTTCACTCTGTGTCAAGTTTCCTGGAGCATATGAAGGATGTGGCCAGACTGGATTGTGATGGGGAAAGGGTCATTATTAATCCAGCAAGTGGGACAGAATCAGTGAAGAACAGCTGTCCATCCAACGGCACGTTGGAAAAGTTACCTTTCGTTAACCTATCTGAAAACCAAATGCGGATTCCAGATCCACATCACGGTAAGAAACAATATCATGTTTATTTAGAAATAACAATGACCTCAGTCTAAAAATGAGATGTGAAGAAGGCAAATGATATGTCGGCCTTCATAGTGAGAGGATTCAGGGCGCAGGAGCAGGAATGTCTTGCTGCAATTATACAGGGCCTTGGTGAGGCCACAACTGAAATATTCTGTCCAGTTTTGGTCTCTTTATCTGAGGAAGGATATTCTTGCTATAGAGGGAATGCAGACAAAGTTTACTGATTCCTGAGATGGCGGGACTGACGTACGAGGAGAGATTGAGTCGGTTAGGATTATATTCGCTGGAGCTCAGAAGAATGAAGGGGGGATCTTATAGAAACCTATAGAGTTTGTGCGATCTCCTTGCCTTGCTATTAGCCAAGTGTGGAGTTGGGCAACTTTTTCCCTCATGGGAAAAGAAACTTGAAAAATCAGGTTGCCGCAAACTGGGATGATCCAGATGTGATGTAAAACATCTTTATCTCACCGTTATTGGCAAAGAGCGAAGGTATCTGAGGGGATCTAGATGATGAGAAGGACTAAAAAATAAAATTGGTAAGGGTAAATAAATTAATGGAAATTTTTCTGTCGCCAGAAGGTACTGAGTTATTTACCTCTCTTCTAGCAGTAGTTTGGCAATGACTAAATCCGAGTGAAGTACTGGGTAGATTCATATTTATTGCGTAGCCTATTCTTTCAGGCTTCTCCATTCATAAAATCCTTCAGTGCCACTTTGTGAATATGCACCGAGGATCATTGAAATTGCAGATTTCTCCAGTGCTTTACGAAATTTCCCCTCATCTCTGTCCTAAAAGGTTTACCCTGGATCCTTAGATGATGACCCCTGGTTCTGGACACCCCCACCATTGGGAACATCCTTCCTGAATCTACCTTGTCTTATCCTGTTAGAATTTTATAGGCTTCTATGAGATCTCCCCTCATTCGTCTAAACTCCAGCGAATATAATCCTAACCGACTCGATCTCTCTTCATACGTCAGTCCCGCCATCCCAGGTAAACCTTTCTCTGCACTCTCTCTGGAGCAAGAACATACTTCCTCAGATAATGAGACCAAAACTACACACACTATTCCAAGGCCCTGTATAATTACATCAAGTGGTGGAGATGCCGGCTTTGGACTGGGGTAAATGCAGTAAGAGTTTTAACAACACCAGGTTGAAGTCCAACAGGTTTATTTGCTACCAAATAAATAAATTTGCTACCGAATAAATGGCATTTACTACCAAATAAACCTGTTGGACTTCAACTGGTGTTGTTAAAACTCTTACTGTAATTACACCAAGACATCCCTGCTCCAGCACTCAAATTCTCTCGCTATGAAGGCCAACATAACATTTGTCTTTTTTACTGCCTGCTGCACATGCATGCTTACCTTCAGCGACTGGTGCACGAGGACACCCAGGTTTTCTTGTACATTCCCCTCTCTTAGTTTATAGCCAATCAGATAATAATGTCTTCCTGTTTTTGCTACCAAAGTGGAATGTGCAGTTCTGGTCGCCACACTATAGGAAGGATGTGATTGCACTAGAGAGGGTGCAGAGGAGATTCACCAGGATGCTGCCTGGGATGGAGTGTTTCAGCTAGAGCAGAAATGGCGGCGGGGGGAAGAGAGAGAGAGAGACCCTGATCAAGTTGTACAAAATTATTAGGGACATAAGGTATATAGGAAGAAACATTTCCTCTTGGTAGAGGGGTCAATAACCAGGGGGCATAGATTTAATGAAGGGATAGGGGCTTTAGAGGGGATTTGAGGAAAAATCTTTTCACCCAGAGGATGGTGGGAATCTGGAACTCGCTGCCTGAAAGGGTGGTAGAGGCAGGAACACCTCACCAACATTTAAGAAGCATTTAGATGAGCACTTGAAACGCCTTAGCATACAAGGCGATGGGCCAAGTGCTGGAACATAGGATTAGAATAGATAGGTGCTTGATGGCCAGCGCAGACATGATGGGCCGAATGGCCACTTTCTGTGCTGTAAAACTCTTTGACGCCATATGACTCTATTTGGTGAGAAATAGCACTGGCAATGTCCCTAATGCTCCACCAATGTTCACATTTAAGGTTGATGCGCAGGTGAACAAAGACTCCTGAAGCTATCGCCTGCTGGGGAGTCATTGTATTTGGGATGGAAAATAAATATATATTCAGAAAATAAAATGAGTAATGTGCAACATGAGGGAAATCAAAATTTCACAATACAGATTTAGTATGAAATGGGGACAATTATAAAGTTTGATATTTTGCTGTTTACGGATATGAGGAATCATCCAAGCCGTAGATACTATTGGTGGAAGTGGTTTTTTGGAGGTCAGCGCTTGATGTGATTTTTCGATGGCATTGATCATGGGATTGGGGGTTAGTCCTAACCCTAATGTACCATGGGAGATAATCAAACTCTTCACTCAAGGAAGGGATAAGAAAATGGGCTGCGTTTGTTGTTTTTCCTTTTATTGTTAGACATTGATCTCCCGTACTCCGGTGAGAACTTTTAGACTGATGTTTTTAAATCGGGTGTTGCTTCAATTCTTTCTGAAGAGAAATCTTTCTTTTACACAGTGGATAAGATAGAGATATTGAAAGACGAATTTCTGGAGCTTTTCCGCCGTTGCCGTGCAGGCATCTGTTTAAAAAGGTTGCAAAAGATTTATAAAAGAAAATATCAGAAGGATTTGGAAGCATCAGACTACGAATTCCCGACAATACAAGCCATGGTAGAATCGATGAGTGACATTCTGTACCTAGTGCCCACCACAAATGGATTTACTGTCAGGGCCAAAGCTCAAAAACCACGGAAGAGAAGCCCTCACATTCCAGAAACTTCTTTTGGATTTTCTAAAGCTCAGTCTTTGATTCAGGGAGAAATTGACAATCATTGTCAAACAGAAGCTACATCCTCTATGTCACGGAAACTACATCCAAAACCCTCATCGGCAGGTAATGAAATCTAGATTGATGTCTTCTGATGTATAAAATATTAAATGAGTGGAACTGATTTGTATAGTGCCTTCTTACACCCTCAAGATATCCTAATGTGCTTCTTGACCAGTGAATTACTTTTGAAGTGCAGTTGGTGTTATTATCGAGGCAAATGCAGCAATCAATTAATCCAGTATTTGCTATGCGCACTTGGAATGAAGGCTAGGCTAGGAAAACTTCCTGCTCTTTGAAAAGTGGGTAGTTTAACAACACCAGGTTAAAGTCCAACAGGTTTATTTGGTAGCAAAAGCCACACAAGCTTTCGGAGCTCCAAGCCCCTTCTTCAGGTGAGTGGGAATTCTGTTCACAAACAGGGCATATAAAGACACAAACTCAATTTACACGAATAATGGTTGGAATGCGAATACTTACAACTAATCTTAAAGACTTGATTAGCTGTAAGTATTTGCATTCCAACCATTATTCTGTAAATTGAGTTTGTGTCTTTATATGCCCTGTTTGTGAGCAGAATTCCCACTCACCTGAAGAAGGGGCTTGGAGCTCCGAAAGCTTGTGTGGCTTTTGCTACCAAATAAACCTGTTGGACTTTAACCTGGTGTTGTTAAACTTCTTACTGCGTTTGCCCCAGTCCAACGCCGGCATCTCCACATCATGACTTTGAAAAGTGCCCCTGACTCCTCCTCTCTCTCTCTCTCCTCCTCCTCCTCCTCTCCCCTCTCCCCCCCCCCCCCCCCCCCCGGGTCCCCCAGAGGATTGCTTTAAGTGACACAAGATGTGGTGAACCTTCCCTAAAAGAGATGATGCAGGGCTCTTGCCAGATCTCCGGCCAGCAGGTGAAATCCCCACCATCTGCACAAGATTCCACCCGTAAGACAGCATCTGTGGAAAGAAGCAGAGTTAAAGTTTCAGGTTAATAATGATTCTTCAGAACTGAGGAAAGATAAAATAACAGATCTGAACAAGTGAAAGTGGGGAGGAGGAAGAAAAGGAAAGACCTGTGACAGGGTGGAGGACAGGACAGACTAAATGATGAAAGGTTTTGTGGTAGTGGCAAAGTAAAGAACAGAAGATCTGTCGAGGTGGGCTGTGAATGGCTAGATGGCAGCTGTCCAAATGCAAAATGGAGGAAACGAGAAAACAAATACATTAAAAAAAAAATACAGGAACAAGATAAAGGTTATGATCTAAAATTATTGACCTCAGTGTTGAAACCAGAAGGGTGTAGAGTGCCGAGCTGTAACGTGAGGTACTACCCCCGGGTTTGCTGTGGCAGACCATGGACAGCGAGGTCAGAGTGAAAACCAGATGGGCAAGGAACAGAAGGCTTAAGATCATGCTTATTGACTGAACTGAGATGTCCCATGAAGAGGTCACCCAGCCTTGATTTGGTGCCCCCAATGTGGAGACCACATCATGAGCAGTAGATACAGTGCACTACATTGCAAAAAGTACAAGAAAATCAGTGTTACATTTCCAGCGTTTTCTGTTTTTTTTCAGATTTCTAGCAGTATTTTGCTTTTTATATTTTTATTCTGGATGTGGTTAACAATATGATGATGACTAGATAATCTATTTTTGTGATGTTGATTGAGGGATAGATGTTGCCCAGGAATAATTTTTTAAAAAAAACAAATGCTGGAATAGCTCAGCAGGTCTGGCAGCGTCTGTGGAGCGAGAAACAGGGTCAGAACTGGATAACTCTCCTGCTTGATTTGATTTGTCATTGTCACATGTGTTGGGATATAGTGAAAAGTATTGTTTCTTATGCACTGTACAGACAAAACATATCGTACATTGAGTACATGGGGGAGAAGGAAAGGAGAGGGTGCCGTATGTACAAAGAACAATACAGCACAGGAACAGGCCCTTCGGCCCTCCAAGCCCGCGCCGCTCCCTGGTCCAAACTAGACCATTCTTTTGTATCCCTTCATTCCCACTCCGTTCATGTGGCTATCTAGATAAGTCTTAAACGTTCCCAGTGTGTCCGCCTCCACCACCTTGCCCGGCAGCGCATTCCAGGCCCCCACCACCCTTGTAGTGTTAGTCATAGCTAAGGTGCAAAGAAAGATCAGCTTAATATATGGTAGGTCCATTCTAAAGTCTGATGGCTGCAGGGAAGAAGCTGTTAGAACATAGAAAAACTACAGCACAAACAGGCCCTTCGGCCCACAAGTTGCGCCGATCATGCCCCTACCTACCTAGGCCTATATATATAGGCTTACCTATAAACCCGCAATCCTATTAAGTCCCATATACTCACCCAGAAGTCTCTTAAACGACCCTATCGAGTTTGCCTCCACCACCACTGACGGCAGCCGATTCCACTCACCCACCACCCTCTGAGTGAAACACTTACCCCTGACATCTCCTCTGTACCTACTCCCCAGCACCTTAAACCTGTGTCCTCTCGTAGCAGCCATTTCAGCCCTGGGAAAAAGCCACCGAGAATTCACCCGATCTATACCTCTCAACATCTTGTACACCTCTATCAGGTCACCTCTCATCCTTCGTCTCTCCAAGGAGAAAAGACTGAGCTCCCTCAGCCTATCCTCATAAGGCATGCCACCCAATCCAGGCAACATCCTTGTAAATCTTCTCTGCACCCTTTCAATAATTTCTACATCCTTCCTGTAATGAGGCGACCAGAACTGAGCACAGTACTCCAAGTGGGGTCTGATGAGAGTTTTATAAAGCTGCATCATTATCTCCCGACTCCTAAACTCAATCCCTCGATTGGTGAAGGCTAGCACACCATACGCCTTCTTAACCACCTCCTCTACCTGCGAGGCCGATTTCAGAGTCCTATGGACCCGGACCCCAAGGTCCTTCTGATCCTCTACACTGCAAAGAGTCTTACCCTTGATATTATACTCCTTCATCCCATTTGACCTGCCAAAATGTACCACTACACATTTATCCGGGTTGAAGTCCATCTGCCACTTCTCCGCCCAGTCTTGCATCCTATCTATGTCACGCTGCAGCTTCTGACATCCCACCAAACTATCCACAACAACCTTCGTGTCGTCGGCAAACTTACCAACCCATCCCTCCACTTCCTCATCCAGGTCATTTATGAAAATGACAAACCGCAAGGGTCCCAGAACAGATCCCTGGGGCACACCACTGGTGACCGACCTCCATTCAGAAAAGGACCCATCTACAACCACTCTCTGCCTTCTGCAGGCAAGCCAGTTCTGGATCCACAAGGCAACAACCCCTTGGATCCCATGCCCTCTCACTTTCTCAAGAAGTCTTGCATGGGGGACCTTATCGAACGCCTTGCTGAAGTCCATGTAAACCACATCTACCGCTTTTCCTTCGTCAACATGTTTCGTCACATTTTCAAAGAACTCCACCAGGCTTGCAAGGCACGATTTGCCTTTGACAAAGCCGTGCTGACTACTTTTGAGCGTACTAAACTTCTCTAAATGTTCATAAATCCTGTCCCTCAGGATCTTCTCCATCAACTTACCAACCACTGAGGTTAGACTCACCGGTCAGTAATTTCTTGGGCTATCCCTATTCCCCTTCTTGAATATAGGAACCACATCCGCAATCCTCCAATCCTCTTGAGTTGGTTGGTACATGATCTCAGACTTTTGTATTTTTTTCCTCACAGAATGAAGCTTGGGTGGGGGAGTGGTATTCTGTTTTGACTGGCAGTTCTGTAGCCAACATCTTCCCAAAATGAGACTTAATATGTTTCTGTTTGTTCACCGAATCTATTCCGGACAGTTACTGCTGTAACGTCCTTCAGTCGAACTGTAAATAGAAGAGCAAACCTAACCTGATGTTACAGCCCAGAATTCAAAATGATCAGTAGTCCACCTACCCACCTGTCAATTGGTAGGGAAACATTGGAAGGTGAAAGGCTTCCAGTTACTGTCAGAATGGTTCATGTCTTTGGATGTCTTCTGGAGAGACTAGGTGATGGTGGCTCACCTGGTAAAGTGGAATACATTTGAACCAGTTTCAGGCCTTGTGGTAGAGGGCTCAGTGTTCTGACGGTGTGGAGTTATCAAAACTGTGATTGGCATAATTGAATTGCTTTGCTTTTGTTGATCTAACTGTGGGGTTTATGACTTCTGTGGTTACTGTACTTTTATGAAGATAAATTGGTTCTCCTTGATTGTAGAGTAATTCTTTGTGGTTTTGGGATAAACATGATGCATCTTTGAACTGACTTCACAAAATAAGTGAGAGAGATGAAAACTTCACAACTCCATTTACATAGATTATTAAGTGTGTTTTTGTAGTCCTGTTCCTCTTGTAATTGTAACCAAAGAGCTTTAACATGTCTTCTGCCAGGTTCTGATGTCTGGGTGCTTATGGAGGAAATTTCAAATCTGATTAAAGATAGGCCCGGTGGCATTCCAGTCCGCCGAATAAACAAACTGTACAAGAGGATTTATCAGCGGGCCTTGAATCCGGGAATGCATGGATTTAAATCTGTTCGGTGCATACTTCGCCATATGAAACGTAGCGTATTCTGTCAACACTCAGGAACGTATAGCCTTGTTTTTGACACGGAAGTTGCAGCAGGTATGGTTCAACAAGTAGAAGAAACAATTTGTTCTCTTATTAAGTTTGAAGGAACCTTTAGAGCAATGATCTGAAGATAGAATGAAACAAGGATAAAATATAGAGTGTCTATTCTTTACTTTTCCCCCGAATGCTATACCTGAAAATGGAAATAAACACTTTTATTGCTAGTCTTATTCAGTAGCATAATTAAGTTACATTTACATAAGACAATCTTTTTGTGTAGTACAATTGGGGTGAATTTGTGTCCAATTTCTTCTCCCAATATTCCATGTCCCTGCCTCTAGCATTGCTGGTTCCAGTTGTGTTTTAGTGAGTAACCCAATGGTGGCTGACTACACTTTCATCATAAGAATCATAGAACGATGCAGCATACATAGAATCATAGAATCCCTACAGTGCAGAAGGAGGCCATTCGGTCCATCAAGTCTGCACCGACCACGATCCCACCCAGGCCCGATCCCCACAACCTCATGCATTTACCCTAATTAGTCTCCCTGACACTAAAGTGGCAATTTAGCACGGCCAATCCACCTAACCCGCACATCTTTGGACTGTGGGAGGAAACCGGAGCACCCGGAGGAAACCCACGCAGACACGGGGAGAACGTGCAAGCTCCACACAGACAGTGACCCAAGCCGGGAATCGAACCTGGGTCCCTGGGGATGTGAGGCAGCGGTGCTAACCCACTGTGCCACACCTTCAGCCCCATTGTGCCTGTGTCAATTCTGCGAGCTCCCCAGTTAGTCTCATTCCCCGCCCTCTCCCCAAAGCCTTGCAGCTTTTTCCTTTCAGGTATTTTATTTTTGAATGTGCTTCCACCATCTCCCAGGCAGTGCATCCCAAATAATAACTTGCTGTGCAAACAATTTTTTTCCTTTGGATTCTTTGTTCAGTTACCTTCAATCTACCCTCTGGCTCCAACCTTTGGCTACTGATAATTTCTCCTTATCTATCAAAACCCATCATGATTTTGAACCAAATCTCCTCTTGTTTTTCTCTCCTCCTAAGGAGAATAACTCCCAAAGTCTCCACAAGGAAGACTCCTTGGGTTGCTCTAAAGCATCGAGGAAACTTCAGTGTTGAATCTGTGCAGGAGCAAGTTGCATCAGAAGACGTAAGGTGTCAGCTTATTTATAGCTATCTTTAAACAAAATGGTACAACAACTTGTATTTATATACTGTCTTTAGCTGAGTAAATCATTCCAGGGAAGAGGGGTGTTATCAAATGGACTTTGATACTGAGCCACACAGGGAAATAACAGGACAGGCAACCAGAAGCTTGGTTAAGGAGGTAGGTTTGAAGGAGCATCTTAAGGGGGTAGGAGAGATGGGGAACTTCTGGAATGTAATTTCAGAGCCTAGCCGAGATAGCTAAAGACACAGCTATCGTCGCAGGGGCGATTTAAATCAGGGTGCACTTGAGAAGAGTTCTCAGGGGTTTTGGGTTCCACAGCATTTACCATTGGGCTCAGGAGGAAGTTTCGGAGAAAGGAAGGGGCTAGAGCATGGAGGGATTAGAACACAAGGATGTGAATTTTAAAATCAAAGTATTACTGCACCAGGAGCCAACAACAGGTTGTGAATCTGTGGAATTCCCTGCCCAGTGAAGCAGTTGAGGCTACCTCATTGAATGTTTTTAAGGCAAGGATAGATAAATTTTTGAATAGTAAAGGAATTAAGGGTTATGGTGAGCGGGCGGGTAAGTGGAGCTGAGTCCATGAAAAAATCAGCCATGATCTTATTGAATGGCGGAGCAGGCTCGAGGGGCCAGATGGCCTCCTCCTGCTCCTAGTTCTTATGTTCTTATGTAGGTCAGTGATCACGGGGAGCGATGGGTGTTTAGCGATGGGCAAGGTACTGGCAGCAGTTTTGGGTGAGCTCAAGTTTTTGGATTGTAGAAGAAGTGAGGGTGACCAAGAAAGTATTGGAATAATCGAGCCCGGACATGACACACAAACATGGACGGGGTTCCCAGCAGCAGTGAGCTGGGGCGGGACAAATAAGTGATATCGCCTATTTGGAAGTCTTGGCGGTGTTGAGGTTACAGAGGTGGAAGCACAGCTCAGGGACACGACACTTTGTTGGAATGTGGTTTAAATTGTTGCTAAGCAGTGACTGAGGTATTATGCTTCTGGACTTTGGATAATGCAGAGTTTTGATACAAAATGATAAGACTGCATACTTGAACTAACTTTAGAACACTTATTGCAAACGGGTTCTACAAGATTCTGAGAGATCAAAAGTGAAACTTGGCACATCTGTATATTTTTTGGGTGTATTGCTAAATGAAACATTAGATAACTTGTGTCCAGTTCCACCTACATTTCTCAGTAACTAATTGCTAGTTATTTAAATCTGTATCTACAAAGTAGCAGCCTACTCGGCAGACTTGGCTTGAGAGCATTGTCATGTGATTTATGAGAAAACTATCACATCATACTGCACTTCAGTCCAAAGAGAAAATGAAAATAAAGTGGGAATTGTACTGATTCATTGTTCAGGACTTAAGATGAGGCCCATAGTCTTTGTTTCAAGTGAATTCAGTATTTTAGTATTTGGAGGAATTTAAGAAATAACATTTCTGTAACAAAATACCCCTCCAGCCCGGAACCTGAGGTTATGTTGATCTCATCAGTCTGGCTTACAGTATTAAAAAAGTATATTTATTTGTGTGGCAAGTAGGCTTACATTAACACTGCAATGAAGTTACTGTGAAAATCCCCTAGTCGCCACACTCCGGCGCCTGTTCGGGTAACACTGAGGGAGAATTTAGCACGGCCAATGCACCCTAACCAGCACGTCTCTCGGACTGTGGGAGGAAACCGGAGCACCTGCAGGAAATGCATACAGACACGGGGAGAACACCTCTTATACACCTAATAGAGGTATATAAGATGTTGAGAGGCATAGATCGGGTGGACTCTCAGAGGCTTTTTCCCAGGGTGGAAATGTCTGCTACGAGAGGACACAGGTTTAAGGTGTTGGGGGGTAGGTACAGAGGAGATGTTAGGGGTAGGTTTTTCACACAGAGGGTGGTGGGCGAGTGGAATCGGCTGCCGTCAGTGGTGGTGGAGGCAAACTCAATAGGGTCTTTTAAGAGACTCCTGGATGAGTACATGGAGTTTAATAGGATGGAGGGTTATAGGTAGGTCTAGAAGGTAGGGATGTGTTCGGCACAACTTGTGGGCCGAAGGGCCTGTTTGTGCTGTAGTTTTTCTATGTTTCTAACACCCTGGAAATGTATTGCGTGGGCATTACTGCTCAGGTATTTTTATTTTGAGGATGTGGGCTAATTAGCTGCCTGTCCTGGACTTTTACATTCTCCATTCGTATACGAATCTTCCCACAGTATCTACAAACAGCCCCAAGCTATTTAACCACGGGTATGAACATTACATTATATATGTAAATCAGCTGGGGGTACATTAGCACAGTGGTAATAATACTGAATTCCAAAGCCTGGTCTAATGATCTGGAGGCACGGGTTAAAATCAGAGCGAGCGGATTTAAATTCCAGTAATTAAATAAATCCGGAATAAAAAGCTGATGAAACTGCCAGATTGTCTTAAAAGCAATTATTTAGGGACAGAAATCTGCTACCTTTAGCCAGTCTGTGACGAGAGCGGTTTGTATTCAAGGGAGTGGATTCAAACCATCCTAAAGGTAAGTACAGGTGGGAAACTGGGTTTGCCAGTAACAGCCACATCCCGGGAAATAGTATTTTTAACATATCGGCTTTATTTTAAATTTCCATCCCAATTGTGGTGATTTATAACTTGTGCTATTATCCTTTATACCGTAACATTTTCATAAGTGTCTCTCTCTGCCTGTGTAACACAAGGCCAATATAAATTGTTTTGGAAAAAGAGTGCTTTCAGGACTGTATTTTTACTTTGCTCTTCCTTTCAATTCCTGATGGCTGCTAAGTTTCAATTTCATTTCGTCATCACATCATCGTGCTTTTCATTGGCTGAGAGGTCTGTAGCTGTTGCAACACAAGGAAGGAGGCATAGGGTTATATTAAAGGGAGAAAGCAGCAGAACACTGACTGGGATGTCTGCTTTTTCACCTCCGAGCTGCTGAGCACAATCAAACCGTCTGATTGAATTTGTGCTTCAGTTGTATGGTAAGCAAGGACTAGCTTTGATAGTAAACACCGTCCTCCTGGTGATTTTTATAGGCATTGTTGTCTTGGTGATTTTAGTAAACACTATTCTCTTGGTAAATTTGGTAAACACTGTTCTATTGAATTATTGTGGTTGTGCCTTTTTGATTGTATTAATATTTCGGTTTTCTCGCTGGCAGTCCAGTGAACAGGTTACATTGCTTGAGTTTTGTGGTTATAGTAATGAAAATATTTCCTCTTGACTGTCACTGTAAAGGGTATTTCTAAACGCAGCTGTGCAAGATAAAGGGTTTCTATATGTTCTGCCCTGCTGCGGTTCATAATTCCTCAGTCCTGTGCACAGCACAGACTGGGTGTCAAGTGACCCCATTCTCCAGAGTCTAACCGGTGTACCTCTAGAATCGGCGGTTAGAAGTTGTGTGAGAGCAGGGAATGACTTCATAATTTCCATTTCCATCTTTTCCTGTGGGAATTCCGGATCTCCTTCCAGTGGCACAACTCTGTGATATTACCACTTGAGATGAAGCATTCATTGTGTGGTGTTGGGGCGGGGGGAGAGATTCTTTAGTTTGAACCAGGACGCTACCATTTCCAGAAGAGAATTTTCTGCCTTGCCCCCCAGAGGGGTTTTTCCAAACCTTTGCAGTTAATCGTTGGCAGTACCGAGCAGCAAATTAAAAGTTTCGTGGTTAAATAAACATAGAATCGAGAGATATTGTTGAATCTTATAAATATGGATGAAATTAATGAATGCAATTGTAATTTTTTGCCATGCTTTCAAGAGCTGAAAATGGCCTTGATGCTGAAAGCAACACGTTGTAAATAACAGATACATGTAATAAGTTACAGCAATCAAGGGATTGCAAGAGTTTATAGAATATATAACTAGAATAAATTAGAGCATGGGCAGTTATTTGAGAGTACAGGTATCTCGCCGAGTAATTTTTGTAATCAAATCTTTTCACAGTGAGTGTATCCCTCTTGAACAGCCTTGATAAGTTTCTAAAGCAAGTTTCCTGCTAGTCTTGCTCAGGATGAGTCAGCCATTTTACGACAGGGATGTTGACTTCAGTCAAATCCAAGTTATTGACTTACTGAAAGGTCTTGGGTTATGAGGGTTGTGGCTGTAGTATCATGGGATCTGAGGTTCTAATAGAACTTACCAGGGAACCCCAAGGTCTTGGAAAGCCAGGATCGATCCAAGCATCTGTTGTGTGAGAGAGAGAATCTGGGAGAGGTGGAGAGGGAAGTCATAGTCTAATGTTTATCAGCAAATGAAAGGGATTCTGGGATTGGCAGAGAGTGAGTCATCGGATGTAGCAGTAGTGAGTTTCAGGGGGTTGGGGGGGAATGCCAGAGGAGGTGGTAGATTTGGACTCAACTTGGAGATTTGGGGTTTCTGGGATCCATCTGACAGTATTGGAGTATTTTTTACCGTTCGGTTCTTTATTTCTAATCAAAAAATCCAATTCAAATGAAGTCCAATCATGGCTCTCATATGAGGGACGAACCAGATCCAAGTTGACAGGACACACTGCACCCCCTCTTGGGCTTGATCAAACAAGATCCAAGCTGACAGGATGAGGCATTCACCCCCCCCCCTTCCCCCCCACCCCCCTTTCCCCCCCCCAGGCTTGATCTAATAATGCTTCATTGCTTCATCTTAGCAAAAGGCCGAGATGGCTTTGAAAAATTGCACCCGGTAAAGCCTCGGTTTGACCTCATTAGCTACCCATATCCTTTATTCTATTCTTGCTTAGGCAAACCACAATTGCAGGCATCAGCACACCCCAATTGCAATGTGCTGGAAGGGAATCCAGCCAAAGGAGACCCAAACCGCCCACCTCAGACTATCAGGTGCCACCTTTCCCATAATCCCTTTAGTTTTTGCTTCAACTCCCAGATCTCCTCATCATCAGAAAACCCTCTCTATATTTTCCTGTCCTATAACATTTAAGAATAATTTTCCTGCCAGATACAGTAACACAACGGCTGAAATACTCTTTCGCATTCAGAAGCCTGGACATAAATTCAAACCGCACCATTTGGCAAGTTTAAATTCAGTTAATTAAATTAATGTGGGGAGGCAAAAGCTGAGGGATAACCTAACCGAGGTATTTATAATTATGAAAGCTTTTGATGGAGTGACTTTAGAGAGAGTGTTTCCTCTTACGGGGACCAGCATGTCCTAACGGTCCACAAGATCAGATGGTTGCGAAGAAATCTAATAGTGAATTCAGAAAAAACGTTTCCATCCAGGGAGTGGTTGAAGCAAATGGCCAAGATGCTTTTCAGAGGAATCTAGACAAGCTTTTGAGGGAGAAGGGAATAGTGGGCTGCAATGGTAGATTTAGATGAAGAAAGATGGATGAAGTTTTGAGTGAAGCATAAACATGACCGTGGACTGGTAAGACTGAATAGTCTGTTTCTATGCAATAAATCCAATGTAATCCTATACAATAAGCCTTTAAAATTCAAGCTCCAGTTTCTTTCAAGCCGCTTAGAAAAAAGCAAAGCAAGTGTTGAGGGTTCTCGGAGATCGGGGGACACACTCAACTCCTATCGTTTCGCCGATTGCAAGCTGGGAACTTTCTTATTATGCTCTTACTCAAAATCTACAGCTGTGGCTGAGTTCCCTCATTACTGAGGTAGAAATATCCCGCACAAGCCACCACTTTTGAAGCTCTAGACTCGATGTAATTAAGGTATTAAAAGTCAGTATATTGTGGTAAAATATGATTTTTTTGAATTTTTAAAAACTTGATTATAAATCTTATTTTGGACATGATAATTTTGATTAATGGGTTGTGGAGAAAAAATGTTTTTTGAGTGATTTATTTGGTTCTTTAACAAAGTGTGATGTATTTCTAAATGGTTTTCCCGTGATAAATGTTGGTATGAAGGTTAGCGGGGGTGTGCTTATGTGCAAGATTATTCATAATGACTTCTGTCCTATTTGGGCAAATCCAATCTGTGTAAGCAGTGTTTGAGCGAATCATGTGGAATGTTGCTACTCCCATAACTTTGAAGTGGTTGATATCTAGTGACTGCAGTTCTCTGCGGGTGCCAAGCCAGACGTGCATTCTTGATTACTGTTGGTCACCTCACTCCTGTGTGCTTCCAGTTTGCACTGATGCTTTGGAACAGGCTATTAGGAAATGCATAAGATTAGCACAGTTGGTTTTTCAGAATTTCTGATATTAATTTTTGCACTAAAATTGTATAAAACTGACCCCATTGCTTTTCCCTAGCCAAACACATGGAGAAACTCCGTGATGAGATACTGGCCCTCTTAACTGACCTGAATGCCATTCCTGAAACAAAAATAGCCGAACAGTACTGCAGGAAATACGGGCGAAACTTAAGAGCAAAATCTTATGGTTTCGGCTCCATGAAACAGCTAATCAAATCTATGGATGATGTGCTGGAAGTGGTCCCCAGGCAAGGAGGCAACTATGTCAGACTCAAGTCCACACAAGCAAAAACAGGAGAGAACAAAGTTCAAGAATCAAAGCCAGCTACTACACCATTTGTGCCCATGCCAAGTATGGAAATTGTGAACAAGAACTCTTCAAGGCCTTACCTACTTCCAAATCTTCCACAGCCACAAGGTATTTGAATTTTCAAATCACTAATATAGATTAAAATTATCCCATGTCAAACAAGAATAGTATGCAGTTGGTTAGATCTCCCTTCCATAAGCCATGTTGACTAGTGATTTTTCAGGTGTCCTATTACCATGTCTGTAACATGCTCAACACAGAACCCCCTCTGACCTTCATCTATCCCCTTCAACATACTTTTCTCTTCCTTTCTCCCTTCTGGAAGCCATCCCTTGGCCTCCTTTTTTTCTGATAAAAGAGCACTAGCCTGTCAATCATTTCCTAATGTATACCCATGCATTCTTATGGTACTTGCCCTTGAATTCTACTTTACCTCAACTACTTCTTGTGATACAGTGAGTAGTTTCTTGAGTCAGAAGCTCCATCAGGCTGCATCAATCTTCTCGAGAAAAGATCCCCAGCCTGTAGACAAAACCTCTCCGGTCTGGCATCATTTGAGTAAATCCCTATGATTCTATGCCCTTCTATAAAATACAAAGACTGAGGGCATGATTTTTTCTGTAGGTTTCTAAGGCTGGTTCTCAGACCGAAATTTGGATCTGAAGTCCTCGTGTATGGGAAACACCTCACTGGTTGTGACTTTCTGCTGGGCAGCCCATTAAGGGTTAGAGGGTGCGCTTGTTGTCCAGTTAAGGACAGCGGATGTGCTCTCAATATTGGAGGGCCAATCAGAGGCATTGCAGCTAGAGGAGCAGCATTGGAAGATAAGTAAGGGAGAGGATGATTCAAAATGGAGGTGTCTACTCGCCAACATTTCAAAATTTAAATTAATAAATAGCTTTTGCAACCAGGCCATCGCACCAAGAGGGAGGTCCACTACCAGGCTGCTTGTGACCGCTCAGGTAGTCAGGGAAGGCCTCTTGGCCTAAAGGAATGCCGGCTTTCCCAGTTTACCGCTGAGAAGCCACCTCCAAGTAGGTAAGCTGGTCTTTTTTAATTGTCCTTGGGCTGTTAACAACCCCTCGTCCTGCCTCCACAAAAATGGCCAGGGATGGAACCAGCACCCAACATACAAGCTAGTAACGCTATACTTAGCAGCAGCCTTCCTCCCATGGAACCTAAATATCAAGCCCCAGAACAGGGGCGGCACGGTAGCACAGCGGTTAGCACTGCTGCTTCACAGCTCCAGGGTCCCGGGTTCGATTCCCGGCTCGGGTCACTGTCTGTGTGGTGTTTGCACATTCTCCTCGTATCTGCGTGGGTTTCCTCCGGGTGCTCCGGTTTCCTCCCACAGTCCAAAATGTGCGGGTTAGGTTGATTGGCCAGGTTAAAAATTGTCCCTTAGAGTCCTGAGATGTGTAGGTTAGAGGGATTAGCGGGTAAATATGTGGGGGTAGGGCCTGGGTGGGATTGTGGTCGGTGCAGACTCGATGGGCTGAATGGCCTCCTTCTGCAGTGTAGGGTTTCTATGATTCTATGATTCTAACTGTACACACAACTCCCATCTGTGGTCCATTCAAAATACTATGTAATTGCTCCTCTGCTTTTCAATTTAATCCCTCTAAAAATGGGTGCCGCAGTGATTTGTTTGCTTTTTTATGGCTTTATTTACCTGCATTGCTACTTTTGGTGATCATTGGAGATTTTATGGTGCAGTGTCATAGAGGTTTACAGCATGGAAACAGGCCCTTCGGCCCAACTTGTCCATGCTGCCCTTTCTTTTTTAAAGCCCCTAAACTAAATCCCAATTGCCCGCATTTGGCCCATATCCCTCTATACCCATCGTACCCATGTAACTATCTAAATGTTTTTAAAAGACAAAATTGTACCTGCCTCTACTACTACCTCTGGCAGCTTGTTCCAGACACTCACCACCCTCTGTGTGAAAAAATTGCCCCTCTGGACCCTTTTGTATCTCTCCCCTCTCACCTTAAACCTATGCCCTCTAGTTTTAGACTCCCCTACCTTTGGGGACAGATATTGACTATCTAGCTGATCTATGCCCCTCATTATTTTATAGACCTCTATAAGATCACCCCTCAGCCTCCTACGCTCCAGAGAAAAAAGTCCCAGTCTATCCAGCCTCTCCTTATAACTCAATCCATCAAGTCCCGGTAGCATCCTAGTAAATCTTTTCTGCACGCTTTCTACTTTAATAATATCCTTTCTATAATAGGGTGACCAGAATTGCACACAGTATTCCAAGTGTGGCCGTACCAATGTCTTGTACAACTTCAACAAGATGTCCCAACTCCTGTATTCAATGTTCTGACCGATGAAACCAAGCATGCCGAATGCCTTCTTCACCACTCTGTCCACCTGTGACTCCACTTTCAAGGAGCTATAAATATGTACCCCGAGATCTCTTTGTGCTGTAACTCATGGTTAACCACAGTAGTTAGATCCCTGCCTCTCAGCCAGGAGCTCTTTGAATTACACTCTAGAACTTTAGAGCCACAGGAGGTGAGTTCGTAACATGGCCAGACAGGCTCGCATCAATCTGCAAATCCTTCCAACACATGCCCGTGGCAGGCGATAAGAGTGGGAGAGATTCCTGGTGAGCCATGTGGTGGGGGCCTCAGCATGCATGTAAAAGGTGCATGTTGCCATGCTCCCAGACCTCCTTTTGCATCTTTATCCCATTTATATCCTTCCTTTAGGTAATCGGCTGTGGTTCAGTTGGTCAAGTTCTCTTACCTCCGAGTAACAAGGTCGTGGTTTAAGTCCCACTTCTGGACTTGAGCACAAAAATTGCACAACCATTTTGAAAAAGATCAAGGGTGTCACCCCCTCTCAGTGTCCTGGCCAATATTTATCCCCTTCTGTCAATGACACAAAACAAATGACCTGACCATTATCAAATTGCTAATTGTGGGAGCTAGCAGTGTTCAAATTGGCTTCCACATTTCCTAAATTTCAACAGTGATCACATTTCCAAAAGTAATTAATTGGCTCTGAAGTGCTTTGAGACATCGGGTGATTGTAAAAGGTACTGTGTGGATGTAAGTTCTTGCTTTTCCAAGGAGTATCTGACCACCTCATTTTTCCTACCAAAGTGTCATTTCCTCAACACATCTCTATGGTGAAGTTAATTTGCCAGCTGCTCATTCATCGTTCATGTATTTTATCACAGTCTTCCTCATTAAGTACACTTACCAATTTGGTGTCATCCACAAATTTTGCAGTTATGTTTAAAATTCCTGAGGTGAAATGGCTCAGGTGAAAAGTACACAACAGTGGTCCCAGAATCAGCCAGTCACTATCCACCATTTGTCAATCCGAGTATCTAAAGTTATTGATAAGTTGACACTTTATTAAATATTAGATTCACAACTAAATGAGATTTTAAAGGTTTTCTAAAAACTAATTTTCTCCTTTATTTTCCTGAGCGCACTGACTTTTAATCAGATGCAGCTCCTTGAATGTCATCAGCCCTTGGTATGTTACACCGCCCACAGTGTTGTGTTCATGTGTACATGTCAATAAGCTATTGATGATAGAGGACGCTCCAGTTAATCCTCTCCATGTAACTGTGTTCCTCCAGAGGAAACACTGGGCAGCAATGGAAATTTTTCCTGATTCTTTTTTCATCAGTAGATCCAAGTCAGTCAGGCACATTGCATCGCCACCACTGCCACACCAATTGACCCAAGTCTAGTATGAACCCTTTACCTAGTAAACAGATTCATACAACTGGAGACTAAGGTTTGGCAATTTGCTTCATATATTATTGACCATTCATTAAGATTTATTTATTTGTCGCAAGTAGGCTTACATTCACATTGCAATGAAGGTACTGTGAAAATCCCTAGTTGTCACACTCCAGCACCTGTTCGGATACCCTGAGGGAGAATTTAGCATGGCCAGTTCACCTAACCAGCACATCTTTGGACTGTGGGAGGAAATCGGAGCACCCGGAGGAAACCCACGCAGACACGGGGAGAACGTGCAGATTCCACACAGGCAGTGACCCAAGTCGGGAATCGAACCCGGGTCCCTGGCGCTGTGAGGCAGCAGTGCTAACCATTGTGCCACACTTAAAATGGCCATAACTAAACATGTGGAATAACAGGGTAGAGTCAGTGATCAGGTAAGTTGATCTCCCTGGCTAGGGTAGAGTCACTCATCAAGGTAGCCATGTTCTGACGAATGTTCATCCAGATTCGAAACATTAGCTCCATTCTCTCTCCGCAGATGCTGTCAGACCTGCTGACATTTTCCAGCATTTTCTGTTTTTTGTTTCGTTTACGTGGATTAGATTAGCTGGGGGGAGTTCTCCCTGGAAGAAAAGATTGAGAGGAGATTTAATAGAGGTATTCACAATCATGAGGGGACTGGACAGAGTAGATCGGGAGATATTGGTGGAGGGGGAGATAAACACAGGACACCAAAATAAGGTGTTTGGCAAAAGAAAAATTGGCAACATGAAGGAAAACCTTTTTATGCAGCAAGTGGTTAGAATTCTCTGTGAGGGAGTGTGGTGAAGGTAGGTCCAATCAAGGTTTCTAAAAGGGAATTGGATAAGCACCTGAACAGAAAAGAATGTGCAGGGTTGCTGGGAAAGGGCAGGGGAATGGGATCAACTAGATTGCTCTGGTAGAAAGCCAGCACAGATGGGCTGAATGGTCTTCCTACCATGCTGTAACCCCCATTCATTAATTCCATGAGAACACAGCTGATGGATCAATAAGATTTGATGCAAATTAGGATATTGGTGGCAGAGCTTGGAGGGCAGTGTGAGGGAGGCCACCTGAGAGTGTGTTAAAATAATCAGTAGAATAGAGGCAATAAAGGCATGGGTGAGCGGTTCAGCAGAAGAGGAGCGAAAAACAGTCGTGAAACGCATCCTTCATGAAAAGAACACAATTTTAATCAATTCTTTCTACCTTACTGTTTTTTTTATCTTTGTGAAACATAAATGTAAAGTTGAAACATGTTAATTTTCTTAAACCAGATATTCATTCTGATAGCTCGGCACGGATATAAAGAATCAAAATCTTATGCTTTTACTGAATGGACTTATGGGATTGCAATTTTTAAAAAACTTTTCCAAACATTTAGCCTGTTGAATTATGGCGAGATTAATGAACATGGATGGGTGTGGTTAAGATGCAATGTATTCAAATCTTTTGTATCTTTGACAATATGATTGAAAGCTGGCAGCAGAATCCACAAAGCCGTTATGGCTTGTTTCATCTTTTGATTTATTTTGCCACCTCAGGAGAATGTTTTTCTCTTTCTCCTCCACCCCACCTCCGCCCACCCCTTTCTCTATCCTCACTTTCTTTCTTTCCTTGAATGAAATGTTGCAACATAGAAAATGGAAGCAGGAGTAGACCATGTGGCCCTTCGAGCCTGCTCCACCATTCATTTTGATCATGGCTGATCATCAAATTCAATACCCTGATCTCCTCCTTCCCCCCCCCCCCCCCCCTGAATTCCATGGTGCTTGTTCTTTGATGATCATTTATAAAGAAGAAATATTGACCAGATCCTTTAGGTGAAAGTTGAGCCCCAGTATTATGATGTTTGATGAACTGCAGGGAAAGATGCCAAAAACTAATGTTTTTCCCCCTCATCTGTCAGCAATATGCAGGATTCCAGGTACAATGCATGGGCAGAATATAACGCCACAAAATGGCATCCTCTATGGCCCACCATTAATGCCTTCACCATTCATCTTTGGACCAGGACCCACAGCACCACAAATAACATTTGGTTGTCCAGAACGCCAAACAGCCTCTCCGGCGCTGTCGACTACATCTTCGGAGGATGATACTGAGCAAAGTGGGGCCTGGGCAAAACGGAGAGGTTGCCAACAGGGAGAAACATCCGCGAAAGATCCTGTGCCTGCATCCAACTTGATTCGCCCTGCACCATTGGGTTTTGCAAATTGGAAAGTGCAACCAACTGACTCCTGCGCTTGGCCTAAGCCAGGACAACGCTCGGCCTCGCCCGCACAACGCTCGGCCTCGCCCGCACAACGCTCGGCCTCGCCCGCACAACGCTCGGCCTCCCCCGCACAACGCTCGGCCTCCCCTGCACTGTCAGCAGCATCATCAGAAGACTTTCCTGCTTTGGACACCAAAATATCAAAAGAAGAGCTGAAAAAGCTGAAAGAGGAAGAACTGAAGAAGAGAAGATCGAAGGACCGATTCCCCCAAAATTACTTCCCACGCATAAGGGAGGAACATAGTTCAGCCATGCAGGCAATGTACACATCAGTCCCAAGTATGCTGGTGTACCATGGAAGTAAATCCATCAGTTTGGAAGATGTGAACCAGCGGATTGATGAGTTTATTCGTGCTCTTGCTGCTGAAGGAGAACACGTCACTGAAATGAAGGTATGTATAAATAACTGATAGAAAGGACTCTTTGAACCATAAATTTGCCTAGTGGTATGAGAAGAGCATTATTTTAATAGACACAGACACACATATACAAGAACATAAGATAAGTAACGTTGTCATAGTCCCAGATGATCATAGGCAGTGACCGATGGTGATTTAACCCGAGGGTCACCACACCTCGGGGAAGGGGCCTTCATGAATAACCTCAGTTGGTATGGGTATTGGACCCATCCTGTTGGCGTCGCTCAGCATCACGAACCAGCCATCTGAGCTAAACCGACCGAACATAAGATATATGGGTAGGCGTGGGCCATGTGGCCTCTCGAACCTGCTCTCCCATTCAACATGATCATGGCTAAACTTCTACATTAGTGCTTTGTTCCGGCACTTTCACCATACCTCTCGCTTTTAGTGCCCAAAATTCTTAATGACCTCGGCCATAAATATACTCATAGGATCCGTACAGTGCAGAAGGAGGCCATTCAGCCCATCAGGTCTGCACTGACTCTCCAACAGAGCATCTTACCAAGGCCCACTTCTACAACCCCATGTATTTAACCTGCTAATCCCTTTAACTGACACGTCTTGGGACACTAAAGGGTAATTTAGCACGGCCAATCCATCTAACCAGCATATCTTTGGACTGCGGGAGGAAACCGAAGCACCCCGGAGGAAACCCACGCAGACACTGGGAGAACGTGCAAACTCCACACAGACAGTGACCCAAGCCGGGAATCGAACCCGGGTCCCTGGCGCTGTGAGGCAGCAGTGCTAACCATTGTGCCACTTCATCCACCAGGCAGTCCTTTGGGGTAGAGAATTCGTCAGAATACAGATGCTTTTCATGTTACAATTGCCTTACCAGGGGAATATACTGGGAAAATCAGACCAGAAAACATAGGAGAAGAATTAGGCCACTCGGCCCATCGAGTCTGCTCCGCCATTCAATCATGGCTGATATTTTTCTCATCCCCATTCTCCTGCCTTTTCCCCATAACCCCTGATCCCCGTATAATCAAGAACCTATCTCTCTCTGTCTTAAAGACACTGGCCGCCACAGCCTTCTGCGGCAAAGAGTTCCACAGATTCACCACTCTCTGGCTGAAGAAATTCCTCCTCATCTCTGTTTTAAAGGATCGTCCTTTAGCCTGAGGTTGTGCCCTCTGGTTCTAATTTTTCCTACTAGTGGAAACATCCTTTCCACTTCCACTCTATCCAGTCCTCGCAGTATCCGTAAGTTTCAATAAGATCCCCCCTTATTCTTCTAAACTTTAACGAGTACAGACCCAGAGTCCTCAACCATTCCTCATACAAGACAATACTAGCAGTATTTTGGGATAGAGAAACTACTCCAGTATTAATCATGTTTATGCGTGATTTTCCCTGTTTGTGAGTATATATGTGCTGTTTCTCTTCCCCCACTTCTTGGGTGTGTCTTTCTGCACCATTCAGGCATCACTGTGCGAATCGAAACAAATTGAGGAATCTTCAGTCTGAGAATAGCTTCTGCAGACAAGAGATCTGTTACATGGCCTTGTGTGTTTCCATGCTGCTTCTATTAGTAAAAAGTACAAGTGTTAGAACAAAATATAGACAAAAGTACATTTGACTGCATTGGGATACCTTTGAACTTTATAATGTTTGAAATGATACTTGAAACTTGTACATCTGATGTGCTAAGTGTAATTTTACAAGATGTAAATTTTAAATTTAAATATACAGGTGTAACTTTATTAAAGCTTTTGAAATAAACTAGAAGCAAACACCAGCATTTTTATTTAGCGAATAAAATCTGAATTATAGAACTAAAAGTTTGTGTTCTCCCCTCTTCCTTTCTTTTCTGTCTGACATGCTCTCTTGGTCACTCTCTCTTCTCCTCTGTCTCGGTCATTCTCCCCACCCCGTCCCCCATTTCTCTTTATATCCTCCTCTCTCTCTCTCCCTCTCTCTTTCTCTCTACATACAGGTGTTGACTAGAGTTTGCAATCACTTCAG